>NC_050575.1:439521678-439681678 GCF_011100635.1 Trichosurus vulpecula | reverse complement strand
CTTCTATGGGTGCCGTGAAATGGGATTATTGTTCAATAATGTTTAAAAATTATAAGAGGAGTTCAAACCAGATATTTTTTGTCCTTGCAATAAAACAGCACAACATAGAAGCATGTCCTTAATTCAAATTCAATTGTGGAGAACATATGGGCATTTGACTATATACTTCTCTCACGTAGTAGGCACTCATTTTGTCTGTGTGCCCTGAGTTGGTAGCTAGGTGACGCAATGGATAGCATGCTGGGCCTGGAGTCCAGAAAGCTTATCTTCCTGACTCCAAGTCTGGCCTCAGACATTTAGCATCTGTCTGACCCTGGGCAAATCCCTTAACCCTAGTTGCCTCAGTTTCCTCATTTATAGCATGAGCTAGAGAAGGAAATGACAAACCACTCCAGTATATTGCCAAGAAAACCCCAAACGGGGTCCAAAAGAGTTGTATACAACTGAAAAATTAATGAACAATGACAACAACAAAAGGAAATTGGCACTCTCTGTTACCCAAAGAGCTCATCTAAGGATGCTGCAGTGGGGAGGGGATGTACGTAGAAAATGGAGGGAGGAGGTCAACTATATGAGGTACCTTTACCAAGGGATTTGAAGAGTCGTATGGTAACTTCCTATTTTCACTAGCTATTCCTGCTAAATAGGTGTGAAGTTAGTTATTTATAACCTTTGGAAGAATTCTAAGTGTTTTTAATGCATTCTAAATTTGGGTACCCAAAATGAAAGCACAACAGCCCTCACTTTTTTAAAGCTATGAGGGCATTATGGGGCAAGGTATCTTACATAGAAGGAATAGCAGGGACAAATGTTTGATGCCAAAATTATCCCGGAACGCTAAGAGAGAAAATGAGTATGTGATTCTGAGTGGAGAAGAATAATGGGAGATGAGGCTTGGCAGGTGGATTGCCAAGTCTTTAAAGAATATTGAACATAAAGCTAAGGGTTTTTCTATGAATAAAAGTTGCTCAGGGTTGGAGGCTCACAGAGATTCAAAACTCTTTCCCGATCTACCTCTCCCTCTCCTGCCTTGTAATCAAATCCTCCAGCTCATTCTAAAACCACCCACATAAACAAGCAGACATCCCATTTGTTGAAGTTCAATATAGCCTTCAAAAATTCTACTCGTACTTTCATATTCCAAAAAGGTCACAGCAAATTGCTAATTAAATGGATTCATATTCTGGCTGTCGGAAATCTCAGTTGACAAGGGTCAGGGCCTTACCATTCTGAAGCAATACCTGGGAGGGATTCATCACAGAAAGAAGTCAGAGTTGGGTTGAGGTTTGGATGTATTTGGGGGCTATTCATAGAGAATCACTTTGACAAGTACTCACAAATATGGACCCATTAAAAAAAATCCTACCTGTCTGCTTAAAAAGGAATTCTATCAAATGCAAGTGTGTCATAGGCTCAGAAACACAACTCCATCACCTTCAGGCAGCAGCTTTCATTTATAAACTACACAGAAATTGATAACCTTGTTTTCTGAGAAAACCATGGAGTGATTAACATTCCTGAAAGTATTTCAAAGAAGGTTTTTGCAGATGTACATTTTGGAAGCACCAGAAGGTTCAGTCACTCCTGAGTCATTTGTTTTTTCAGGATTGTAGCCAATTAGAAAATTTCACATTCCAACCATGAACCAAGGTTTTCCATGTAGACTGCCCCTATGTAAGCTTGCTCAAAGAAGTGGGCCCTCATTGACTGTACCCTCCCCAGTTATACTTATCTATGAATCCAACTTCAAATGTCCAGAAAAGAACTCACTATCTTTCTTCTCCACATCTTTCTTCTTCCAAAATTTCCCATCATTAATTAAAACTTAACATCCTCCCAGTCACCCAGGTTCAAAAAATAGACATTGTCCCCCAAAACTCCATCACACTCAGTCAACATATATAATATTTTGCCAGTCACTTAATTCATTTTCCTTCATGTCATCTCTTTTTATTCATCACTTCAGTGTATTCTCTAGAACCCGCCATAGTGCAAGGCCTAATCCACCCATATCTGGATTAGAGCAATGCCTTTCCAGTTCATTTCCCTGCCTCAAGTCTCTGCTCACTCCAAACCACCTTCTAGTTGGCTGCCAAAGAGATTTTCCTAGGTCTAACCATGTCACCCTCCTAATTAATAAACTCTAGTTCCTCCCTATTACCTCCCTGATCAAATGTAAAAGTCTCTACTTGGATTTTAAAGCCTTTCACAACCTGGCTTCTTACCTTTTCAGCTTTCTCGCTCCCTACTATGCCCAAAGTATTCTCTGATCCAGACATAATGACTTAATTGCTGCTTACCTTCTAACCGTGTGTCTTTTCACTGACTGAAGGCTTTCTCTCCTGACCTCAGCCTTTTGACTTCTCTGGCCTCTTAAAAATGTTTCTCAAATTTTATCTTCCAGAAGTATCATTTCTCAGTCTTCAAAACCACTAGTCTCCCTCCTCTGAGATAGCTTCCCCTTTACCTTACATGTTTCTCGTTTGTGCATAGATATTTACATGCTGTTTTACATTATTAGAATTTGAGCTACTTGCAATCAGGTAATGGGTTTTTGTCTTTCTTTTTTATCTCAGGTGTCTAGCGCAGTGTTTGGGACATAATAACAGCTTGATGAAGTTTTGCTGACTAGCAAGTTTGGCAAAGCCAAAGGTCATAGACAAGGCCCAAGGGAAAAATCTCTTGAATTGTTGAATTATTTTAGCAGCTATTAAACAAATGTTTGTTGGAAACCTACTATGCGCCTAACACAATACCAGAAGCAGTTGGGAGAAACAGACGGGAAATGACTACAAGTCGGCAAGATGCTTATGATTTCAATGGGGAGAAAATATTTTCACTATGAAATAAAGCGACTTTTCCTAAATCTAATCTCGTGCACACATATACGAATGCCTAAAACTATTATATACATACAAATATACACGTGTGTGTGTCCACATATATACACATATGTTTCATGCTTGTATACACACGTATGTGAGACATGTACGCAGGTATACGTTTGCGTGTATATAATACTTTTGGCACCCAAATAAGTATGTATAGATATGTATGAGTATGTATGAGTGTATACGTGTGTGTGTCTGTCTGTCTGTCTGTCTTTTTGCCCATTTGTGTATAACATTCATGGATGTTGAGGTTAAGGTTGTCCATGATTTGTTCTCAAAGAGGAGCAAGGCCTTCATGAGGGCGATGTCTTGTCTCGTTTGTGAATTGGATTTAAGTGAGGCATGGATATAGTTGAGTTTAAATCCTGTCTTACACACCTAAAATCTGTGTGACTCTAGCCAAGTAACTTAATTGGGCAATAAGAATAGTACCTATTCCACCTGTGAGGAACACACGAGATAATGGATCGAAAATGCTTTGCAAACCTTGAAGGCCTGACTGTGTGAAAGTCATTATTATCATTGGTTTGTGATTTAGACTCTTAGAGAGTGGACTGGGAGGGGACAGAGAGGCTGAGACTTACCTGGAGTCCCACTGCCAATATTTGTCAGAGACAAGATTTCAACCCAGATCTTCTTACCTCCAGAACTAGATCTTTATCTCCTATACCACACTAACATTCTAAGTAACTTAGAGAAAACAATGAACGTTAGTGATAACAAATTTATGAAATATTTTATTAAGCTAAAAGTATTTTTTTTCTGCAAACTGATTCTGAAATCACAGTAAACCTAGTTTCTCCACAGCTATAACCCTGCAAATAACACATGACAGAGGAATCTTGGATTACAATTCTTATTGCTGATTACCCGTCTACCCTCAGCCAGCCTAGCTGAATGTGCAGAGACTCATCAGTGGAAAGTGAACCACCAACAGAGGATGGTTTTGGCCTTTGCAAGGGACCGAAGATTGCTGATCTACGTTAGTTGGAGGGGTCACCCACTTTTATCAAATCACTGATCTTTCAAAGCGTCAATGTTTACAGCACTTTTCTGTTGCAAAGTGCTTGCACATACAGTGCATAATCTCATTTGATGTATTGTATTCATTACTCTGAAAGGTGGTTGAGGCTTCAGATTGAATGGATTCAGGGTGAGTTTAGACAGTTTCATGGTGGATAGTTCCTTAATGGATCATTAAGGAAAATAGATGATTCTGCAAGCCAAATTGCTATATTGCAAAGAATATCAGATCGGAAGTCCTGGGACCTGGATTTCTTTCCCAAATCTCCTAACTATTGCCCTTGAGATTTTGAGAAAGTCAGTATTGCTACATCTTTTCTCACTTGTAAAAATAAGTTGGACTAGATGACCGCTGGTTTTTTCCAGGTTCTAAATCTATCAATTAAGAACTATGAATAGTTAGCTCCTGAACAGTCTCAGTTTCCTTGTAAATGGTGGAAACTGGATCAGATGGTCACTAAATCTCCATGTTAAATCCACATTCCTAAGAGCCCATTCTTGACCTGCTTAGATTTATGTAATGGTGGTTTCCATTTATCCTCTATCAGAGAACAAATTCTAGTTTGGATACACAGAAAGTGTTGATGCCAGTTTTTGGCTTAGCCATGTCACATGGTCTCGAGGGTAAATATGAAATCCTTCAGAGTTAGAAAGATCATGAAAGAGATAAGCTCAAAAATTAGTATTTCATAGACTTGAAGTCAGGGAGAGCTGCCTGTGTTTCCTACCTGAGACACTTGACGAGTTTTGTGACTCTGGGCAAATCACTTTCTTCTGTGAGCTTCAGTTTCCTCATTTGCAAAATGAGATAATTAAAATGGATGGACTTCAAGCATCCTTCTAACTGTAAATCAATGTTTCTGTGATTCTGGACTTTTTAAAAACAGGATATGACCACGTCTTCTTGTTTGATCTTCTTGTGTTTCATAAATAATGAACATTTTGGACAATCATGTGCAGAAGAGTTGCCTATTTCAAGCATTATGGGATTTTTTGAATGGGCGATGGAAAAGTCAGGAGAACTTGGGTTTAAATACTGCCTCTGATACATATGTACTTTGTGACTCTGGTCTAGTCACATAACATCATCAAAATTGAGTTTCCTCATCTCTGAAATGGGATGACTATTAGCAAACGATGCTCTATACTAAGCAAATTGTAAAACTTTGAGGTACAAAAATCTCAACTCTCAGTTTAGTTAGGGCATTTTGGTCACTAAATCTGCACAGTTACCCAATAACAGCCGATCAGAGGCTCCTACTTCCACTGTGCCTGAAAACAGGCTACTGAGAGGGGGGGTTTTATTTTAACGAATTTCGCCCTGAGTTTAGGTGGGCTTTGTCTAAAGGACTATAAAACATTCGGGTGGTTTGTTTGGCTGCATTTGCCTTAAGCTCTAACACAGTTACAGATAGGGTTACCCCTGATAGGGAAATCTGATAAGTGAGCTTTTTATTTCAGATTCATTTTCAGAAACTCAGGTGATGCTTTCTCTTGATGGAAAAGGCTGGACATTAATATTGGGGCTCTGCTGGAATATTTGTCAATGTGAATTCATGAATATGATAAGTTGTGCTTGGGCGACTTCTCTGCTGAACAAAGAAATTTCCCAGAGAAAGAGACAAAGACCAAATGGATTATTTATTCAAAGCAAATGGTGGAAATATAAGAGACATCTCTTTGGGGAAAACAAAAAACAACAGAAATAGTATGAACCATATGTCCCTGTCTTTCACACTTCCTTGTAAGAGTCTAGTTGGGCAGGCAGATTTTTCGGTGAGACCTGTTTTCTCGATGGAATATATTTAGAATATCCATCAAGGTCTACTTGATCTGTATTACCTTGGGATAGTGTATCTTGGATTTGTAGTGACAAGATCTGGGTTCAAATTTTACCCTGTTACATTGTGTTTTTATTTCCTTCTTCCCCTCCTCCTCCTTTTCCTTCTACTGCTACCAATACCACTACCACTATCACCACTACTACTACTACTACTACCATGACTACTACTACCACTACTACTACTACTACAACTACTGCTACTACTACTACTACTACTACCACTACTACTACTACTACAACTACTGCTACTACTACTACTACTACTACTACCACTACTACTACTACTACTACCTAATTTTACATTTTCCGAGACTGTTTTCCTAACATGCCCAGGCTGGAAGTGCACTGGTTACTCAACAGCTTCATCACAAAATTAATTGGCACTTATGTTTTAGCCTTCTCTGTTTCCCACCTGTGCTGATTTGCCTCTCCTTAGGCAGCTAAGTAGCCCTCCAAAGCCCGGGTTTCATCATATTAAAACTAAACTGAATACAGTGACCTAGTCAGCCTCAGTGCCTCTGCAGCTTTAACTCCACACTCAGATGAACCACCAGCTTCAAGATCTCCCACCTGCAGGGAATACAGACATGTACCATTAAGCCTAGCTAAAGCACTTACATACACCATTTTTTGTTTTGTTTTTTTTTTTGTTTGTTTGTTTTGCTTTTCACCACAGCCCTGTGAAGTAGGGGTTATTTTTTTTTGCCTTTTTTCCAGGTGAGGAACCTGAAGTTAAATGACTTGGCGAGGCTTACGTTGTCAGTGTCTGTATCAGAATTCATATTCAGGTCTTTGAGGAGTGTCTTTCAACATTTTAATTGCCAGGCCATTTTCTGATGCTGTTACTTATTACCAATATAAGAGTGGGCAATTCACTTCTACTCACTGGGCTTCAATTATTTTTTTTTTCATTTTTACAACAAGTCTTTTGGACTGGATGAAATAAGTCCCTTGCAAGTCAAATATATGAAAATGTGATTCTCTGATCTCTAGGACCTCTGACTTCAAGGATTGTCTCACAAGATGATGTTAAGCATGTAACTTGTCACTGGTCTTGTAAATCAAGACTATCACTTCATAATTCTTCATTGTTCTTGTATCAAGATATCGATTAGCTCACATCATGTCTCAGCAGAGTTCCTCCAGGACACATACCACCTAAGGGAATGCAAACACTGAATTAACTTAAAAGGAAAAGTTACTAAGTCTTTAATGAAACCAGCCATACCACTGTAATGAATCGATATCACCTGGATCTTTTTCTTCCTCTACAATTCTGAGTAAAATGGTTCAACTTCTGGGAGTTAGGAAAGAAATCAGACTTCTCCATGCTTCTGCATTTGGGGTGCAGGTAACCACAGCTTTGGAGAGCAGCAGATGCCATTATCAGGGATGGAAGAACTGCAACATACTTTTCCTCTATCCATAGCTCTACTTCACTTCTTTTGAAATTAAGAATCACAGAAACTTGATTGACCTCCCATCATCATTCTTTTACAACATTTTCAAAATTCTTATGACTCCCTCAACCTCATAGGTCATGAACACCTATCAATTTCTGTCGCATAATAAATTGTTTTAATTGACAAACTTAATCATATAAACTGACATTTATTTTGTACTTTGAGGTTTACAAAGAACTTTATAGGATATCTTTTCATATTATCTTCATGGCAATCTTATAAATTGTGCTCTGTAGGAAGAAATAAATGTTTAAATGCTTGCTGTGTGCCAGGTGCTATGCTAAGTGCTCTAGATATAAACACAGAAAAGAGCTTATATCCTATATGGTGTCCCTAAAATCTGGACACACAGGCAAAAATGCATATTTTCAAGAAATGAAATGGATGAAATTTTCAACAACATTTTATTTAATTTGAATATTAACAAATAACATCTTCAATATGATTTCCATCATTTGTGATGCATAGGTTGATGTACTTTGCAAGATTCACGTGAAATCGATGCTGTAACTCCACATTGCCGTCAATTTTAGCATATTCACTCTATGCATTAAATCAAGTGTGTTGCATCTGTGATTTCCATTGACTACACCTTCTCCTTTAGCATACCCCAGAAAAAGAAGTCAGTGAACAACACAGAGTCTTAGATGAAACAGTTAATGAGATTTCCTATGTGTCCAGACTTTAGGGACACCCTGAAATAAGGGAAAGAAATATATCTAGGGGAGTAGTAGATGATGAGAGGTATTTTGCTCTAGGAGGACACAGAGTTTGTGAGTGTGGTCTTAGTGTCACAAATTGATAAATATTTTCCTAGAATAGTACTGCTATCGAGATTACTATTCCAATAGTAAGAGATGGAGCATCAAGGGAGAGTAATTGTGTAGCAACAAGGTGGTAGGATGACTAAATTACAGTGTGGTAAGTCTGGAACTAGATAGACATGGTAAACGTTTAACAATCAGGAGAGCAGAGACCCCAGGATGGGAGTTAAAACACTTAGTAGTAGGAAGTAGAGGGTATAACGGTGGCATTAGCATGACAACAATATGGCCCAATATAGTATGACAAGTAAGGAAATTGAGAACCAAAGAAGTTTTCTCTCACAGGGTCAGATAAATATTAAACCTTAGATGGGATATTTTTAACTCAGGTTATTCTTGAATTCCTGTTCAACACTTTCAACTGTATCCTGCAGCAAATACATTTTGGGTTATATGGCCCATGAAATTCCTCCCAAATCTGAGAATCTTTGATTGACATCTTTGTATTGCCACTTCTTTTTTTTAATGTTTATCTTTATAAATGATGCTATATATGACCCTGTGATGTGGACAGAGTTGCACATCATAAGTCCCCAAATCAGAAATCCAATAACATATGCAGAACCTGGGTTCTCAAATACAAATGATGGTGATTATATGCATTTTCCCACTTCGTCCAAATCTTGAAAATCTGGACATATGTCTACATGAACTAGGGAGTGAAACGGAAATATTTAATTCTACATAATAAGAATTTGATAAGGACCTACTATGTACACAGACTTCATTGACATAAGTCACTTCCAGCAAATTTAAGGTGAGCACCAGCCTTCTAATGCTTTAATTCTTTTTGGATGTCATTTCTCTGTTATTGTCTGTTTTAATTTGACCACATAAGGGGGACTTTCAGTTCTAGGCACATATTAGGAAGGTTATTAAAAACCTGGAGGGGATACATAGAAGGGAAGACAGGATGAGGAAGATACTCAAGGTCATGGATATCAAGATCTGTTGAAGTACATGGCATATTTAGCTTGGTAAACAGACAAAAAGGCTTGAATGATTACTTCATAGAAGGGAGAAGGGCAAAATGAAAACATAAACAGGGAGGGAGATAGGATGGATAAAAAGACACATGTAGTGGTCATAATTGTGAATGTGAATGGGAAGAACTCTCCCATAAAATCGAGGCAAATAGCAGAATGAACTTAAACTCCCAAATCCTACAATATGTAATTTATAAGAAACACATTTGACACAGGGGGATACACACAGGGTAAAGTTAATAGGCTGGAGTGCAGTATATTGTGCTTCAGCTGAAATTTTTAAAAAAGCAGAGGTAGCACTCCTATTCTCAGAAAAACAAAAGCAAATATAGATCCAATTAAAAAAGATAAAGAAGGAAACTATATTCTGCTAAAAGTCACCATAGACAATGAAGTAATATCACTACTTAACATATGTGCACTAAATGGTATAGCATCCAAATTCTTAGAGGAGAAGTTAAGGGAGTTACAGGAAGAAATAGAGAGCAAAACAGTACTAGTGGGGGACCTCAAACTCCCCTCTCTGAACTTTATAAATCTAACCTCAAAATAAACCAGAAAGAAGTTAAGGAGGTGAATATAATTTCAGAAATGTAGATATGGTAGGCCTCTAGAGAAAACTTAATGGTGATAGAAAGGAATATACCTTTTTCTAAATGGTACATGGCACATACACAAAAATTGACCATGTACTAGGGCATAAAGCCTCACAATCCAGTGCAGAAAGGCAGAAAATGTCAATGCATCCTTTTCAGAACATGATGCAATAAAAATATTTTTAATCAAGGACCATGGAAAGATATACTAAGAATTAATTTGAAACTAAATAATCTAATCCTAAAGAATGAGTGGGTCAAATGACAAATCATAGAAACAATCAATGACTTCATTCAAGAGAATTAAAATGATGAGACAACAAAGCAAAACTTATGGGATGCAGCAAAAGCTGTTCTTAGGGGAAATTTTATATCTCTGTATGCTTATGTGAATAAAATAGAGAAAAAGGAGATCAATGAATTGGGCATGCAGTTGCTAAAAAAAGCTAAAAAAGCTGTAAAAAGAACAAATTGAAAATCCCCAATTAAATACCAAATTAGAAATATGAAAATCAAAGGAAAGATTAATAAAATTGAAATCAAGAAATCTATTGAAGTAAAAAATAAAACTAAGAACTGATTTTAGGAAAAATCTAATAAAATTGATAAGCCTTTCATCACTTTGATTAAAAAAAAGGAAGAAGAAAACCAAATTGTCAGTATCAAAAATGAAAAGGGTGAATTCACCTCCTATGAAGATGAAAGTAAAACAATAATTAGGAATTATTTTGCACAATTGTATGCACATGAATTTGATAATCTTAGGAAAATAGATGAATATTTACAAAAATATAAATTGCCCAGATTAACAGAAGAGGAAATAAAATACTTAAATAACCGTATCTCAGAAAAAGATATTGAACGAGCCATCAATGAACTCCCCAGGGAAAAGTCTCCAGGGCTAGATGGATTTACGAGGGAATTCTATCAAACATTTAAAGAACAATTAATTCCCATACTTTGTGGGGTTTTTTTGGGAAAATATGCAAGGAAGGATACCTACCGATCTCTTTTTATGTCCCCAATATGGCAATAATACCTAAACCAGGAAGAGCCAAAACAGAGAAAGAAATTTATTTACCAATTTCCCTAGTGAAAATAGATGCAAAAAAATTTCAAACACAATATTAGCAAAAAGATTATAGCAACTTATAATGAGAATAATACATTATGACCAGGTAGGATTTATTTCAGGAATGCAAGGCTCGTTCATTACTAGGAAAACTATCAGAACAATTGATCATATCCACCAAAAACCCCAGCAGAAACTGTTTGATTATCTCAAGAGATGCATAAAAAGCTTTTGACAAAATACGACACCCATTCGTATTAAAAACAGTACAAAGCATAGGAATAAATGGAGTCTTTCTTAAAATTATATGTAGCATCTACCTAAGGCATAAGCAAGCATTATATGTGATGGGGATAAGTTAGATATATTTCCAATAAGATAGAGGGTGAAACAAGGATTTCCATTATCACCCCTATTATTCAATTTGGTACTAAAAAATGTTAGCTTTTGCAATAAGCAACGAAAAAGAAATTGAAGGAATTAGAATAGGTAAAGAAGAAATTAAGTTATCACTCTGTGTAATGACATGATGATTTGCTTAGAGCATTCTGGAGAATCAAGTAAAAAAACTACTTGAAATAATAAATAACTTTAGCAGTTGCAGGACATAAAAGAAACCCACATAAATCAGCGGCATTCCTATATAGTACTAATGAAGTCCAACACCAAGAGATAGAAAGATAAATTCCATTTACAGTGACTGTAGACACTATAAAATATTTGAGAATCTACCTGCCTAGACAAATCCAGGACCTATATGAACACAATTACAAAACACTTTTAACAGAAATAAAATCAGATCTAAATAAATGGAAATAAAAAACATCAGTTGTTCTTGGTTAGGCCGAGCTAATATAACAAAAATGACAATTTTACATAAACTAATTTACTTTTCCTGTGCCATACAAATCAAACTACAAAAATTATTTTACAGAGCTTGATAAAATAATAACAAATTCATCTGGAAGAACAAAAAGTCTAGAATATCAAAGGAAATAATGAAAAGAAATGCTAGGCAAGGTGACATAGCTATACCAGATATTAAACTGTACTATTAAGCAGCAGTCATCAAAACTACTTGGCAATGGCTAAGAAACAGCGTTAGATCAGTGGAATGGGTTAGGTACCCAAGACACAGTAGTCAACGACTACAGCAATCTACTCTTTGATAAACCCTCAATTTTTTTAGATGATCTAATCGATCTCCCTGCCTTCAGTGTATCTCATCTTCAAACCATGATCCACACAACTGAAAATTTATAGCCTCGTGCTTCACATCTTACTATATCATTCCTCTGTTCTGAAAACATCAATGGCTAACTATTGCCTACACAACAAAAAATATATTCCTCCCAATCTTTGGCATCTAAAGTCTTTCACGGATCACAGAAGTGAGAAAGGGCCCCTTGTGTACAAAAATTTCTGTAGTAGCTCTTTTTGTGCTGACAAAGAATTGGAATTAAAGGAGATGGGGAATGGCTAAACAAGTTGTGCTATATGAATGTAATGGAATACTATTGTGCAATAAGAAATGAAAAGCAGACAGACTTCATAATAACCTTGGAAGACTTACATGATCTGATGGTGAGGGAGGGGAGCAGAATGAGGAGAACATAGAACATACATAGTTAAAGACACATGGGTTCTGTGATGACTAACTTTGATAGGCTTGGCTTTTCTCAGCAATGCAAGATTCAAAGACAGCTCCAAAAGACACATGATGGAAAGAGATATCTACATTAAGAGAAAGAACTATGGAGTCTGAATGCAGATTGAGGCAAACTATTTGCTCTCTTTTTTCCCTTCTTTTTTGTTCTTGTTTCTTCTTTCTTGTGATTCATTCCATTGGTTATAATTCTTCTTTGCAACTTGACTATTGGGTAAAAAAGTGTAATGTGAAGGTATATCTAGAACCTATATCAAATTACATGCTGTGTTGGGGAGGATGGGAGAAAAGAGGGAGGGGGAGGAAATTTGGAACTCAGCTATTTGTGGAACTGATTGTTATAAACTAAAAATCAAAAATAAAATAAATAAAAAGAAATGCTGAGCAGAATGATTTCAGGAAAAACCTGGAAATATTTACAGAAATTGATTCTGAATGAATAAAGCAGAACCAGAAGAGTATTACACATAGTAATTGTGTGATGATCGACTTTGTTTCACTTAGCTCTTCTCAGCAATGTAATGATCTTAGACATCTAAAAGGCTCATGATGGAAAATGCTATCCACATCCAGAGAAAGAACTATGGAGTCTGAATGTAGATAGAATCATGCTATTTTTTTCTTTTTAGTTTTTGTTTTCTTTCTTACGGTTTTTCCTTTTTGTTCTTATTCTTCTTTCACAACATGAGTAATGCAGAAATATATTTAATACATGTATAACCTATACAAGATTGCTTTCCATCTTGGTGATGGGTAATGGGGAAGGAGGATTAGGGGAGGGAGGGAGGGAATTTAGAACTCAAAATCTTATAAAAGTGAATGCTGAAAACTAAATATAAATATTTTAAAAGCCATCTTCTGCAAGAAGCCTTTGCTTTTTCCTCTAGGTAGAAGTGACTTCTCTTTTCATATTATCTTTACATACTCTGCGTGTACGTATGCGTTTGTATCTTGTATGTACCTAGTTATTTACTTAATTTCCCCATTAGAATGTGATGTTGAGAGGAGGGAGTATCTTTTTACTTTTCTTTATGACCCTGTCCCTCCTTGCTTATCACAGTTCTTGACTCATAGTAGTGCTTAATAAATTATGACTTTGTATCAGGCATTGTGCTAGACACTGAATATTCCAAAGGTGCTCAGCTTAAAAAAAGGTAGCCCTAAACCCTTTACTGTTAGTCAATAAAGGAAGGAAAAGGCATTATTTTCTGAAGAAGGTTATTCTACTTTTGGAAACCTTTCATTTTTAGGACAATTACCCTGATATCAAGCCTAAATTTACTTCCTTATGAATTCCACCCATTTTTCTTAGGTCTGCCCTTTGGGGCCAAGCATCACAAATCTACCTTTCACATGACAGTCCTTCCAAAATATCTAACATGTTTCATTTGTGATCTTTTATCATCTGCAAATTAGATAAGGATTCCATCTATATATTTAGTCAAGACATTTATAAATATGCTAGCTAGAATGGAAAAAAAGATACAATGGACACATTTTTCCAAGCTGACACTGAAATCAGCCACATCTCCTACAACACTTTTCTTAGATTTAGTTCTTTAGAGCAAGGTATAGCTTTTCATTGGTTTATTCATGTCTTGACATTCCCTCCTCTAGTTTCAGTGTTACTTACGAGGTCATCTAAATTTCTTGTATTTCAAGTTTATTTTGTTTGTATCCCATACTCTCTTTGTTTATGTGTAACCTTCTAAGTGTAAAAAGCATTTCCTCCTCAGCCTCCTTCCTAGTATTTGTTTCTGACAGTAACTGACACCTTCTCTACTCTTATTCTTCATTCTAAGTCATGCCTAGCGTTCCTCAAATACCCAGGTAACAGTTATTCTTGGCCTTTTCCCTTCCCTTATCTTTCTTGGTAACATCTGCTGAAAACTTTCTTCATCAAATGCAACAAATCCCCATTGTATTCTTAATCGTTCTCTTGAGATTCACTCTACTCTTCCTTGGGAACCCACTGCTGAGATCATAAGCCATGCTCCATATAACCAAATTCTCTTCCTTCACTCCATCTACTTCACCATCTGCTCACTTTTCATCCTCTCCTTCTTTCTTCCAAAACCATGACCTTCCAGTGGAAAAAAAAATGATGAAAACACCACCTGTTTCTGTAGTCTTTTACTTCTTACTCCAAGAAAACAAAATCACTTAGAGAAACATTCTGCATTTCTTCTGGTTGTGGCACATACATGAGTTCCTACATGAATCAGTGGATATGTGTAGGGTTATTATGTTTTTTATCTTTATGGGGACTATCATTTGCATTGTCCTGAAAGTCAGCACACCTCCAAATTATGAATGGGAGGTCTAAATAATGAAAGAAGACTCTAGTCGCCATGATGTTTCTCTGCTTTCTGGATCCATTGCAAAACACCATTATACCTAATGACACCTGTGGACAAGGCTTATCATACTGTGGAACACTGGGTGTTATTTATGGAATTCACAGTCTCTGAAAATATTGTTATACATGTTGTTTAGATCAGTAGTAGAGAGTCTCTTCTCTTTTGTATCATCTCTCTGATTTTATGTTCTCTGATTTCAATTTACTTGTGCATCTTGCAAATCATTACCCCCTCTCTTTTAAGCATCCTTCTTGAGTTGTGTACCCCATTCACTATAAGAATCTTATAATGTTAAGTCATTCTGTGGAGAAAGGAATTTAAAAAAAAAGTAAGCAAAAAAATATTGCTAGTACTACTAAAAAGTGTGTGCTACATTACATCTCCAGGTACCATCTCTGTAATTTTTCAAACCTAAATACCCCTTTCTGGCTACCACACTCTTTTTGTGTAGTTTTAAAAGATTACAATCTAAGATCCTTGAAGACAAGGGATCATCACATGATTGTATCACTGTGGCTCAGCATAGTTCCTTGGCACTTTGTAAAAACTTAATTTATCATTTCTTCATGGAGAGGAATGATGGTGTAATGAATAGTGTCTTAGGTATTCCTGATTTAAATTCCAGCATTATTATCTGTGTGACTCTGGGAAATACATTTCATTTCTGTGGGCCTCAGTTAATTCATCTGTAAATTGAGGGATAGAATTCATGACCACCAATGTCCTTTCCAACTCTAAATCTATGATCTTACAATCATTAAATCACAAAGCATAAATGTAGGACTTGGAAGTACCTTGGAAAGCATTCATTTCCAACATGCCATTGTTTATTAGTTTTTACTTCTTCCCTGTGAGTCAGTCTTTTTTTTTTTCTTCTGAAACTAGGTTCAAAGTTTCCAAGGACAGAAATCATTGTTCATATATATACATATACATATATATACACACATACATATATGTATACATATATGTATATATGTGCATACATATACATATATGTGTGTGTAATATATGTGTGTATACATATATTTTTATCCCACATTGCCAGCTAATGTAACAACATTAAAAGGGGAAAACAGAAGAAACAGACAGGCAGCTAATTGTGTCAGTGGCATTGATAATTACCTCAGTTATACTGTTTATGTCACTGAATGTACCAAAACATGAGACAGAGACAGAGAAAGCGACAGAGAAAGACAGACAGACATACAGAGAGGGAGAGAGATGGAGGGAGAGAGAGATAGAAGGGGATAGAGAAAGATACAGAGACAGAGAAGGAGAGACAGAGAGGGAAAAAGAGAAACAGACCCAGAGATATAGAGGGAGAGAGTCAGAGAGAGAGACACACACACACACACAAACACGCATACACACACACACACACACACACACACACACACACAGAGAGAGAGAGAGAGAGAGAGAGAAAGATGTAGAGAATGTTCAGAAGTCAGAAGGTGGTAGAAGCATTGTACAGTGGTTCAATAGGAATGAACTAGAGACTATTTCCAAGTGTAAAGATTCTGTCTTTCATCTTTATTTTTTGGGGTGTGATTCTTTTTTTTATTAATGAATTTATTTATTTTTAGTTTTAGTTTACAACATTCAGTTCCTCAAGTTTTTGAGTTTCAAATTTTCTCCCCCTCCCTCTCCTCCACCCTTCCCACCCCAAACAGCATGCAAACCTATATAGGCTCTATATATACCTGCACACTAAACATATTTTAACAATAGTCAAGTTGCAAAAAAGAACTACATCCAATGGAATGAACCACAAGAAAGGAGAAATGACACAGAAACAAAAACAAAATCCCCCCAAAAGGGACAGAGAGCAAATAGTTTGCCTCAATCTGCATTCAGACTACATAGTTCTTTATCTAAACGTTGATAGCTGTTTCCATCATGAGTCTTTTGGAGCTGTCTTTACTCTTGGATTGCTGAGAAAAGCCAAGTCTATCAAAGTTAGTCATCACAGATCCCACGTGTCTGTAATTGTTTGTAATGTTCTCCAGGTTCTGCTCCCCTCACCTGGTTTCACATCATATAAGTTTTCCAGGTTGTTATGAAGTCCATCTGCTCCTCATTTCTTATAACACAACAGAATTACATTGAATTCATATACCACAACTTGTGTAGCCATTTCCCAATTGATAGGCATCCTCGTTATTTCCATCCCCTTGATTTTGTATTTGACTACTGCATCCTTCCCTATTCCCTCCCTTTCAATGACCCCTTATCTTACCCTTTTCCCTTACCATTTCTTCCCTCCCCTCTAGCTACCCCCTTTTTCTTTGCCTTTCTCCTCCTACTGCCTGTAGGACAAGGTTGATTTCTATACTTAACAGAGTATGTTATTCCCTCCTTGAACCAAATCCAATGAGATTAAGCTCAAACACTGCTCTTCTCCCTCACTTTTTTCCCTCTAGTACATGTTTTTGGGCCTCTTCCTGCGATGTAATTTACCCTTTTCTGCCTCCTCCTTATCTCTTCTCCCATTACAATACTTTTATATCCTTTAAGTATTTTTCAGCAAATCAGCAAATTTATACCCACACCCTCTGTCTAGGTATATCCCTTTAAGATCTCATACTAACTATACCATTCTCAAAATTGGCAAATACTATCCTCCCATAGAGAGATGTAAATAGTTTGCCCTTGTTGAATAAGAAGGTTTTTTAAAATTTTTTTATACTTTCCCCTCTTTACCTTGTTATGCCTCTCTTGAGTCTTTTATTTGAATATCAAATTTTCCATTGAGGTCCAACCTTTTCATCAAGGTCTGGAATTCCCTTATTTCATTGAATGCCCATCTCCTTGCCTGAAAGATTATGCTCAGTTTTGATGGATACTTGATCCTTGGTTGTAGTGCAAGCTCCTTTGCCTTTCGGAATATGTATATGCTGCAAGTTTCTGTGTGATCCTGATTGTAGTTCCACGATATTTGAATTGTTTCTTTCTGGCTTCTTGAAGTATTTTTTCCTTGACATGATAATTCTGGAATCTGGATACAACATACCTTGGAGTTTTCAATTTGGAATCTCTTTCAGTTGGTGATGGGTGGATTCTTTCAATGACTAATTTACTCTCTCATTCTAGGACCTTGGGGAAATTTTCCTCTCTGATTTCTTGGAAGATACTGTCCAGACTCTTTTTCATCATGGCTTTCTGGTGGAGCAATAATTCTTAGATTATCTCTCCTTTATCTATTTTCTAGGTCAATTGTTTTTATCCCATTGAGGTATTTTACATTTTCTTCTATATTTTCATTCTTTAGATTTTGCTTGACTGATTCTGGATGTCTCATAAAGTCATTAACTTCTACTTGCCCAATTCTAGTATTCAGCAAATTACTTTCTTCAGATAGCTTCTGCATCTCTCTTTCCATTTGGCCAATTTTACTTTTCAAGGATTCATTTTCTACTGTTAAATTCAGTGATTTTTCTTTTACCTCTCTAATTTCATTTTTAAAATCCTCTTTGAGCTCTTCCATGAATGCTTTTGGGGCTAGAGACAGATCATATCCCCTTTTGAGGTTTCAGATGTAGGTAAAGTAACAATGCTGTCCTGTTCTGAATTTGCATTTTGATTTTCTCTGTCCCCATAATATTATTCAATGCTTTTTTTGTTAAACTTTTCTAGCTTGCTTCTTCATGATGGTCACCTTTTTCCTGGTTTTTAAAGTGGATTTCTGTTTCTGGAGCCTAGGGGGCTCTATCCCAAGCTTCTTGTATTGGGAGCTAGTGGCCTGGTTACTGGCTTTGTGTGCTGTGGCCTCTGGTTTTGTTAGCTAGAAGCTATATACTGCTGCACCTCACCTGGTGCTGAGCTGAAGCTGACTGGTGTGTTCCAAGAATTGAGGCACAGTGAAGTTTTTCTGAGGTTCCTGGGGGTTACACTTCAGCTCAAAACATGAGGTGAGGGGAGGAGTGGTCTGTCTGCTGGAAGTCTCCTCTTCCCCTAGGGCTGTGCCCAGTCTCAGCTCTTGGTCTGTGCTGATGTCTGCCAATGTCCCTGGATTTGCAAAGGCACACCAGGCTGTGCAAAGCCTCCAGTATGGCTGTGGGTGGTTCCATGTGCTCAGTGCTCTCTCAGCCCAGTGAAACACATCCCTCTCTTTCTTGACTCTACTTGCTTGGAAATCTGCCACGCTCTGTCTTATAGTGGATTGTACCTCTCTCAAATCTGTTCAGATTCACTTCTCAAAAGGTATCTGAAAGAATTCATGAGAAAGCTTGGGCATATCCTTGCTTTCATTCCACCATCTTGGCTCCACCTCCCTCACCATTTCTTATGGAGCAATAGTATTCCATTATATTCATATACCTCAACTTGTTCAGCCATTCCCCAATTGATGTGTATCCCCTCAATTTCCAAATCTTTGCCACCACAAAAAGAGGTGCTATAAATATTTTTGTCCATGTAGATCCTTTTCCCTTTTTTATGATCTCTTTAGAATACAGACCTAGTAGTGGCATTGCTTGATCAAAAAGTATGCACGGTTTTTTAGACCTTTGGCATAGTTCCAAATTGCTCTCCAGAATGGTTGGATCAGTTTCCAACTTCTCCAACAATGCATTAGTGTTCCAATTTTCCTATGTCTTCTCCAACAATTATCATTTTCCTTTTTTGTCATATTAGTCAATCTAATAGGTGTTAGGTGGTACCTCAGAGTTGTCTTAATTTGCATTCCTCTAATCAATAGTGATTTAAAGCCTATTTTCCTATGACCATAGACAGCTTTAAGAAGGTAGGCTTTGAGATGAGTCTTAAAGAAACTAATAGATGGAAGGGACAGGAACTGGAAAAGATAAGAAGGGTTAATCTATGAAGAGCCTTAAACATCAAAAAGAACATGTTTCATTTGATCCTGGTTGTAAAAGGGAGGTACTGGAATTTGTGGTGTTGGAATAGAGTTGGACCTCCATTTTGGTGACTCTGAAGCATGGATTAAAATGGGGAGATACTGGAGACTAGGAAGCCAGGGAGAAAACCATTGCTATAATCCAGGTGAGAGCTGATGAAAGCCAAAAGTAGATTTATGATTATACACATAGATTAAAACTTATGTATACAAAAGATACTAGTTAAAGTAGAATAGATTTGGCAATGG
Source organism: Trichosurus vulpecula (assembly GCF_011100635.1). Taxonomy (NCBI): domain Eukaryota; kingdom Metazoa; phylum Chordata; class Mammalia; order Diprotodontia; family Phalangeridae; genus Trichosurus; species Trichosurus vulpecula. Next base: position 439,661,844 of record NC_050575.1, on the reverse strand, counting down.
CTTAGATAAATAGAGTGAGTGAGCATATGGTCAAGGAAGACACTTACAATGCAGGCTTAGGTGATGTAATAGTAATTAAGGTGGGACTTTTTGCTGTTGACCTTTTATGATTCTGGCCTTTGTTTGAATGGGGCAGATAAAGTGGGATGTTTTTGTATTTCTCAGCATTGAGACAATTGGGAGCCCTTGATTTGTATCTGATGTGATATTGGGGGTGGGGAACTTCTCCACATCCAGTCTGGGTGAGGTCAGGGCCTTCAGGGCCCTCAGGGCCCTGAAGAGGACATATAAGCTCTGAGCCACAGCAGGAGTGGCATGTGACTCTGGGCCAGCCATTCTAATGAGCTCCCCAGCTGTACACCCAGATGTTGATAGCTACAAATTGTATTTGGTCTGTAATTCAGGGTGCTGGCTTTTTCCCCTGAACTAGGTGGATGTCATTTGCATGCTGGATTAAAGTAAGATTGTTAACCCCTTAACGTTGCAGATCAAAAGAACCCATGTTGGCAGCTTTCTGGGTGCTGGTTGTTGTTGGATCTTACACCCCCACAGAAGCTGCTAGCTGGATTGTTGATACAGGTGAGTAGGAAGATGGTGGTACCCATAACAGTTTCAGAGAAGTTCAGAAAGGGAAAGGGCTTGTTGGATGGTAATGATTTCTCATTGGCATGTGTTGAGTTTGAGATAATAAATGTCTGTGGCTCAATGGATTGATGTTTTGTAATAGTAGGTAGATTTACGTAATGAGTTTGACCACAAGGTCTTTGGAGTTGCTTCCGGTTCTGTGATTCTGTGCTGTGGTCCATTTGCACCCTCAGAAAAATATTTTTTTATGTGAAATCCACATTATTTTTTTTCCCTGTGCTCATCTCATACATAATGAATAGGTCTCACAGTTAATGACTACCTGAGAGAATTGGAGGTGGTTCAGGCTGACTTTCTGGCTACTCTGTGAGCAGTCACAGGAATGTATTAATACCCAACCTTCTCACACCTCCTGGACAATACAGCTCTTCTTTATAGGGGATCAGGCCTCACAATAATGTAACTTTTGTACCACGGATCCTTCCTGAAAACTGGCACTCAGAGGCATTAAACCCTCCTATATAACTAACTCAGTGAATGAACTGTGTAGTCTACTAAGTGAAATCTCTTCCCTCTCTCTGTGTTTAATACTTGCCCCAACAGTTTTCTTTATTACAGACTGCACTGGGCCCTAAAAATGAATTTAAGTCAATGGCTGCCCTCAAGAACCTTGCATTCTAATGGGGAAAATAATACATATTGGAGAATGATAGCAAGCATTTTGAATAGGGAAATCAGAAGGAATGGTGATTGCAGTCATTAACATACCCTTATCAGAAGTGATCATTGTGATTTGGTTATAATTCTGAGATCTAGAATTACAGCTAGGAAGGCAGGTTATACACCAGGAAGCATGGAATAGAAAAGGCCAAAAGGTGGGTTTGGTAGTCCAGAGACTAGGAAAGATAAGGTGACATCTCCCAATTCAGATCCCATCCTCACAATAATGGGACCTTATGTTCCAGACAGAGATATGTAAAGAACAAAAAAGAGATTCCCATCCAAGGCTAGTCAGGAAAGGAATAATTAGCTTCTACCTTCTAGTTAATGCCATTTTACTCTACCCCACTAGCAAGGGTTCAGTTAAATTTCCTATGACACTCAAGCCTCTATCTGTCATGAGGCCTCTGGTGTCTACTGGCTTCTTCATTTCAGTTGCTGAACAGTACTGCTATCCCTAAATATAGATATACAACTAAACATCTGTCCTGGCTCTTAAAACTCCTGCTTTAGCCCCAAAATGCAGGCTTTTACACAGAATCTATTGCCTTGAAACTGGTAGGCAACAAGGACCTATTCAGCATTTATCATGTGCCCTGTACTGGGTTAAGAGCTAGGGATACAAATATTGGCAAAAGCAACAGAACATTTATACCAGCGTAGGGAGTGAAGTCCAGGGAATCGGAGGCAGCGTGGGAAGGGAATCAAAAATTGCCATTCTGGGAACCAAACCAAAATGGAATTTCAAGGAGGAATTCCCCAGTGGGAGGAGGGAGTGGGCGCAGTGGAGGGATGTTTCAGGGTAAGAGCGCCCTAGTCACTGAGAGTAGTTTCAGGGTGAGAATGCATAGTGCCCAGCACAGAAATACTAGATGCTTAAAGACTGTTTATTGATTGGTTGGAGTCTCAATGTCTGGAGAGTCAGAAGCAAAGCCAAAAAGTAAAAGATTAGCCAACCTGGGCCCCCTTCCTTCATAGCCATTCCTTTTACTACCTACACAGCTATTGGCTTCTGGCTGTCATGGCTTTGATGCCACAAAGCCCCATCTTCTTCCTCCATTCCATGAGCTGATCAGGTGTCTTTAAGTTGAAGACACACAGCATCATGGGGAGGGTTATTCAGCTTCTTAAAGAGCTCTTATGTAGTTTCAATGTTGAAAAAACTAATCTTCCTTATTTTCATGAGAAACACTATTAGAGAAAAAAATAACTCAAAAACTTGTGGTTCGAAGACATTGTGTCTTCCTAACAATAATGATTATAATAAATTAGGCAGTCCTTTGTATAAACAAACAAGTAATTACGCTTGATAGTAGAAGTGTGAAATTTACCCTAATTAATAAATATGCTTGTATTTATTCCCCGTTTGCAGAGCTTTCTTCTAAATCCTCTTATTTGTCAAGATTTAACTTTAACAAGTACAAGCAACCTTTACTGAGAGCCTGCTATGCAGAAGGACACTCTTCTAGTTTGAGGGAAAAAAAAAAAAAACAAATAAGTAATGAAGGCTGAATGGTTGCCTTCAGGGATCCAGCAATCTAGGGAGGAGAAAGAAACCCATGAAAGAACAACTACAATACAAAGTAAAATGTAATAGCCTAAGCAAGATATGGAACGGAGGCCAATGTGGTACATAGAGGGCAAACCTTATAGTCAAGGAAGCACGGCTTGGTTCATGGGCTGCTTCTGATACAGATCAGATGTGATCATATTATGCATCTACACAACTCCCTCCAGCCCCTGCAAATGCAAAGCCATTGCTGATCTCCACCAACAGAGCCCACTAACATTCAAATAAAAAGGGAAGAAGTAATTAGTCTGAAAATATAGGCTGGAGGCAGTTTGCAAAGGGATTTAAATAAAAGCTGAAAACTGTGACAAGAGGAAGTCACTAAACCATGGAAATGACCTAGACATATGTATTTTAGGAATATTATTTTTCAATGCTGTTGGCGAAGTGAGAGACTTAAAACATATAGTCTAATGAGATAGTTAATTCAATAGAGTAGGTTAGAGGAGATGAGGATCAGAGCTAGGGTGGTGGCTAAATGAGTGAAGGAACTGATGTGTATTTGAAAGATGTGAAGGTGGAATCAAGATATGACAATTGATTAAATATGTGGTAGGATGAACTGAGGTGTTTGGAAAGATGGTAGTATTATCAAAAGAAGCTGGAGAAAAGATTGCTGAAAAATTCATTCTAAACACACGTACCCCTCACTAGGAACTGATCAATTCTACGTTTTAAGTCATGACACAGATCCAACTCTCATTTTCAAATACCATATTCATAATTAGCTATTTATCTCTTAATAGTATCAACAACAAGGCACTTCATGTCTATTATAGATTTGAACTTTATAACATGCTAGTGAGATAAGTACTACATGTAGTATGACCTTCATTTTACAAATGGGGAAACTGAAGTCCAGATTGCAGAAATGATTTGCTCATCGTCAAACAGCTAATCAATTTTGTTGACAGGATTTGAGTCTTTCTGTATTTTTTCCCTTGGCATCAAGTGTATCACCCTTTCACATGCCATACTGTTTTTAAGGAATGAGGCTAAATGTCAGCCATAGCCATTCTCCAATTCTCTTCTTGAATCCATTCCCTTTCTTGTTCTCCATGACCCTGTTCCCTAAATCACTCCTCTTCATCTCTACATCCTTCACCAACCACTTCATCTCAATATCCTTTCTCTCTTGTTCCATATATGGTAAAGCATCACATAGATTTCCCTGAGTAGATGACATATGAGTTGTTAGATTCAGTTGTGGGCACCACATATTAGACAGGATAATGTGAAACTGAAACATATCTTGATTCAGGATGGTGTAGAAACTAAGGCCACTGCCGTGTGTTCTAGGTTCATAAGGCTAACTCATAGGTAAAATAGAATAGGTGATCAAGTTTTTCCTGCTCATTACCCAACATCTAGTAGCTGATGTCATCTAAATGAATAGTATGAAAATTCAAAAGGACTACCTCCTCATATGGTTTCACTGTCAAAATGCAAAATATTAGAAGAAATGTGTCTTGAGCTAAGCGATTTTGGTTCAGACATAAAAGAGGCATGAAATTTAAACTATATGAAATAGAACAGAAAAAATGAGGGAGCAGAGAGAGAGAAACAAATAGAGAAAGAGACAAAAGAGGCGGATGTGGAAAAGTGGAAAGAGCGTAATATGGAGAGTAAGAGGTAAATTAAGAAGGAGAGGAGAGGGAGAGGGAAAGGGAGAAAGAGAGAATATTTCCATTTGTTAAGAGGAGTCTAGAGAACAAGAAAACATCTTCCAGTGAAATGAATGCTGCCTTTGGAGAAAGAGGACCTGAGATCAAATCCCATCTGAACCACTGACTACTTGTGTATATTGGGCAAATCACTGAACCTACCTGGACCTTCTTTTCCTTTTCTGTACAACAAAGAATTAAAACAAATGGCTACTGTAGTCCTTCTCTACTGTCTCTATAAAATTATAATCCTGTATAAAAAAAAATAAAAACAACTAAACAAACGTTCAGCATTTCTTGTTTCCTGGTGGCTACTTGTGGGTGTCCCTTATACTCAGTTAATGGAGATGCCATGAAACTATTGTTCTTAGGTTATTAAGAGGATTTACTATTTGGCTCCATAAATGGCAGGTTTCTTCCCTATGATTCACACATTAGACAGAAGCCATTGATTTCCTGGAATTTTTAGTAAAATGCCTCAAATTTCTCAGAATTGCCTTTATTAAAATCATAATTTTCACTAACAAGGCAGAAGGTTCCATTCATTCACTGCTTCTGAGCATTCTTTAACTTCAGTCATTTCAAAATGCCAAAACAGGATGCCAAATTGGTGTTGTCTTGTCAGTATGATTCTTCACAAGGATTAATGTTAGGGAGAAATAAAAACACACAAGTTAACAAATTGATATTTGGCCTATTTTAGAAAAGTTCTTACTGGAACTGAGAGCTCACTGGAGAAAGACCAAAATGTCCAGGTTAAACAATCCTCCTGACTACAGAAGACATTGAGATTAACATGTGTGTCCTTCTAATCTATTTTCCATTAGTGATTATGCATAGAGCCATAGCACCTCTGGAGGTGTGGTGAATGTGTTTCGCTTAAAGAATCTGAGAAAGAATGATTAAAAATAATGTTGCCAAGGGAAAAGGGGAAATTTTATATTCAGCCATCCAATTAAAGTGAGAGAGGAGATGTTGCATAACAGGAAAGGAGGGTGAAGGAAGTATGGAACACAACAAGACCCTCCTGTGATCTACAGTGTTGTCTCACATTTCTTAACATAAAGGTAGAATTCACAAGTGGCCACTGGGGAATTGAGCTGGGTGAAGAAGTTAGAAGACTCAAATACTTGACCCAAGTACTTTAGTCCTCAGCAATTTCCCTCCTAATTGTCTTATCATTAGGCCTAGAAACCAAGCCCTCGATACTTAACTCTTGAGCACCTATCCCAGGCCTCCATTGTGTTGATTGATGTGGCTTGTTACATCTAGGCAAACATCAACAATGTTTTACATTATGATTAAGTTATATTACTGCCAGCTAGCTGGCCACTGACACCACCACCCCATAAGTGACTAGAGTAACTTACACTTGCTCCCAAGTTGTAATTGCTTCTTGAATTATTTTGAATTACAAAGTTGTGTGTGTGTGTATGTGCGTGTGTGTGTGTTGCCTGCCTTACTCACTTCTACTTGCTGTGGGCAGCTGTATTAGGAGGGCAGAGTTTATAATCTCAAAGAGGATCATAAACATGTCTGAAACATTCGGAACCGCCGGATATAAGAAACTCTCAAAGTAGAAGGCAGAAGAATCAAAACATATATTTAGGCTCCACAGTAACCAACCCATGAACCAGCAACCCCATTTTGATATATTGATCAAAAGCTTCCAGGCCCAATAAGTACGCCTTGAAAGAGTAACCAGGAGGCTACAGAGAAGCATGATTGCGTAAAGCAAAATCATATGCATGCTTCCCCTCTATGGTAAAAAGATTACCCACTGGTCTCAAGTCCTTGTTCAGCTTCCTCCCGTAGGTCAGCTCTGCTACCGGCAGCTCCTCCTTCAGCTTCCGCTGTGGCTGTAGCTGTAGCAGCCTCTGGCTCCAACGGAAGCTGTTTTTAACCATCCGGCTTCTGTGGGGGTGTAAGGTATGCCAGGGAAAGCACAGGTTCTTTCAATCTGCTTAAGCAAGGGAAGCAAGGTGAAGGGGCCGACAAGCTTACTCCAATCCAACATACAAACAGCATTCAGTTCAGGGGAAAAAGCCAAACTAGTCAAGGGCACTTGTTGACTAAGTGCTAAGGAGCCCATTTTTGGTTGCCAATACAGCAGCCATTGCCCTAGATACTAGACTCCTGCCTTATGTATATGTTTGGACAGGAATCTAAAAATGTCAGTAAAGTTAACTGTGAACTTTGGTTCAATTCAATTCATTTTTATAAACATTGATTGTGTCTACTATGTATCACACACTGCGCTAGATGCTGGAGACAGAGACAAAAACAGAACATACTTCATTCTCAAGGAACTTATATTTTATTTACAAAGGATTTCAGTTAATGAACTAGGGACTCAATTTTCTGCCCCTGGCTTGAGCTTGTGTGGACGTAGCTACTGAAAACTGACAACCAGAATCCTTCCTTGAGCTCCATTTGCATTAGCAGCAGTTCTCCTCCTTATCACCATCACCACCACCATCATCATCACCATTACACCACCATATACACAATATACTGACCCTGGTACCCTGAGCTTCAAAGGATCAGGAGGTTTACCTCTGTAGTACTGGATAAACTCAAAGAATTCCGAATTTCTTTCTCTCTCTCTCTCTCTCTCTCTCTCTCTCTCTCTCTCCCCCCTTGTGTGCGTGTGTATATTTTTCTCCTCTCTGTCTATTTATCTATCCTATCCCACTCCCACCACTCTTTCAATAGACAGAGAAATATAGATGATATAGATGTAGATATGATATGGCATAATATATCTATGCAATATTGTATATTATTTATATAATATTAATATATCATGTACCATGTTCATACATTATATGATTATATATTTCAATAATATATTGTAGTTTCTATTATCTATATAGTATATGACATTTTATATGATACAGACAACATGTAACGTTTTATAGATATTATATATCATATCCGTACTCACATTCATCAATCTCCAGACAGGAATGTGTATATAAGCATATGTACATGCATGTCAGTATATGTATGTGCGTGTGTATATATTTGTCTGTCACACACATGCGCACGTCCCCGCCACGTTAACGTTTCTAAAGGCCTCCTTCTGAGTACGGCCTCAGTTATCGGCCTTGTTGTCTATCCCTTAAAACAATGCCTTTACGGGGTCATGCCCTCCCTTTTATCTACAGTTACAACACTCAATGCTCCAGACAAATGAATTCCTAACTACAAATAGCTTTCAGTCAAGGACGATGAATTAGGCCCATTTCAAAGGTGTGACATATCAAGCTCCGCGATCAGTGGTTTGGGTAAGACTGGATTTGCCTGGTTTGAGTTCAGTTTACAGGGATTGAATTGAAACAACTTGAACTGACCTGATCCAAACTGCCCTAACCTGACCTGGGTAGCTGATGCTGGGAAACTCAACTGAATGGTGGGCCGGTGGCAGAGGCTTCTTTTCACCACTAAGAACTTACAGGATGTCTCTACTTATTCCTTGCAGTCTGCTGCCTAAGCCCTTTGTATGTAGGTCTAGCTCTGATGTCAGACTTACTAAAAAATGGGATCCCCTGTCTTATCTTTTGATGACGGAGTAACACTGCCTCCCTCCAGAACTAGAAAAATGACGGCCAGCACTAAACAGAGCTCCCTGCCTGACAGACGCTGCGCTAAGAGCTTCACGAATGTTATTTACTCTTTTCCTCATGAGAACCCTTTGAAGTAGGGACTCCTATTACTCCCATTTTATACATGAAGAAACTGAGGCAAATGACAACTGAGTGAATTGTCCAAGGTCATACGGTTAATAAGTGTTTGAAACCAGATTTGAATTCAAGTCTTCCAGACGGCAGGCCTGACTCTGTCACGTGAGGCACTTGATGCCTGAGTTTTCACTTTGAATCTCAACATTTTTCAGACACCCAGAAAACCCTCCCTCACAAAGCTGAAGGGGAAGGAACCTCAAACGGTGCCTCATGGCTATTTATCCTGTATGAGTTTTACTTCGAGTCTTGTTAACAGTATTTTATCATGTCAACCCTTCTCCACCATATGTTCTGCATCTCTCGCCAGCATCCACTTTCAACAGAATATCTAAACTGTCTGATTTTGAATGTTTTATATTAGAATTGCACCTTTACCCAAAGGGGTTGGGAAGTCCTTGAAAGGCACTGCCTGGGATCTTTGCACATCCTGTTTTCCAGAAAACGTTCTAGAAATAAGTCACAACATTTGAGCTTACTGAAATCAGACAAGAAGGAAACAATTTAAGCAGACATTTTCTTTTCTTGTTTCAGGGAATTACACAGTCAATAACTAACCAGCAGTCTTCTTTCCCAGAGCTCATATGGGCTTCCTGTTGGCTCATATGGGCCAACTCTGTATAATCTCTGACCTTTGACCTTTATCCCATAAATTAAGCACACAGGGAAAAGCTGCTCCAGAAATTCCAGAAGAGCCTCTAACCATTCACATATGCACTACATCTTTCATGCATTCATTCAACAAGCATTTATTAAATATCTTCCTTGAACCAGGCCTAAAGGTCACTACTAATTGCAGCTGGATGACCCAAAACTGCCATAGAAACTATGCTTATGCCAAAGAAAAGAATCATTCAAAGAAATCTGCATTGGCAATGTTTCAAGATGAAAATGGAGGACATCAAAACCTCGCACCTTCTTTGAGCCAAGAGGAGATAGGCTACTGTTTCATCTTTGATTGTGAATTCCCAGTACCTAGAAGATTGCCTTAACATTGTAGGTCCCTAGTAAATGCTTCCTCAGGTCAAATCTGATGAGAGCAAGATTCACTCATTCCCCCTCACCTGACTTCTCTTCCCTTCCTACACAACTGCTTTTTCTTGCCACTTTCATGCAAGGTAATTTACCCCATTTTATCTCTCCCTATCACCCTCTCTCAATATATTCCTCTCTCATCCCTTAATTTTATGTTATTTCTTTTAGATATCTTCCCTTCATCTTCAACTCACCCTCTGCTCTCTCTCTCTCTCTATATATATATATATATACACACATACATATATACATACATACACACTCACATATACATATATATGCATAAACATATACATATATACATAAACTTACATATATATATATATGAATATTCCCTTCAGCTACCCTAATAATGAGGTCTCATAAATCATACACATCATCTTTCCATGTAGGAACAGTTCAACTTTAGTAAGTCCCTTGCAATTTCTTTTTCTTGATTACCTTTTCATGCTTCTCTTGATTCTTGTGTTTGAAAGTAAAATTTTCTATTCAGCTCTGGTCTTTTCACTGAGAAAGCTTCAAAGTCCTCTATTTTATTGAAAATCCATATTTTGCTTTGGAGCATGATACTCAGTTTTGCTGGGTAGGTGATTCTGGGTTTTAATCCTAGCTCCATTGACCTCCAGAATACCGCATTCCAAGTCCTTTGATCTCTTAATGTAGAAGCTACTAGATCTTGGATTATTTTTATTATGTTTCCACAATACTCAAATTGTTTCTTTCTGGCTGCTTGCAATATTTTCTCCTTGATCTGGGAGCTCTGGAATTTGGCGACAATATTCCTAGGAGATTTCTTTTGGGGATCTATTTGAGGAGGCGATCGCTGGATTCTTTGCATTTCTATTTTCTCCTATTTTGCCCTGTGGCTCTAGAACATGAGGGCAGTTCTCCTTGATAATTTCTTGAAAGATGATATCTAGACTCTTTTTTTTTGATCATGGCTTTCAGGTAGTCCAATAATTTTTAAATTATCTCTCCTGGATCTATTTTCCAGGTCAGTGGTTTTTCCAATGAGATATTTTACATTGTCTTCCATTTTTTCATTCCTTTGGTTCTGCTTTATAATATCTTGATTTCTCATCAAGTCACTAGCTTCCACTTGCTCCAATGTAATTTTTAAAGTAGTATTTTCTTCAGTGGTCTTCTGGACCTCCTTTTCCATTTGGCTAATTCTGCCTTTCAAGGCATTCTTCTCCTCATTGGCTTTTTGGAGCTCTTTTGCCATTTGAGTTAGTCTATTTTTTAAAGTGTTGCTTTCTTCAGTGTATTTTTCAGTATTTTTTGGGGTCTCCTTTAGCAGGTCATTGACTTGTTTTTCATGGTTTTCTTGCATCATTCTCATTTCTCGTCCCAATTTTTCCTCTATTTCTCTACCTTGCTTTTCCAAATCCTTTTTGAGCTCTTCCATGGCCTGAGACCAGTTCATGTTTTTCTTGGAGGCTTTTGATGTAGGCTCTTTGACTTTGTTGACTTCTTCTGGCTGTATGTTTTGGTCTTCTTTGCCACCAAAGAAGGATTCCAGAGTCTGAGACTGAATCTGGGCGCGTTTTCACTGCCTGGCCATATTCCCAACCAACTAACTTGACCCTTGAGTTTTTCAGTGGGGTATGACTGCTTGTAGACTAAAGAGTTCTATGGTCAACGTTTGGGGGATGCACCAGCTCTGCCACCCCAGCACTCCTCCTTCCCCAAGAACCCCCTACCAGGCTTAGATCTTCAGCAGGCTGTGCACTGCTGCTCTGATCCGCCACTTAATTCCTCCCGTCAGGTGGGCCTGGGGCTGGAAGCAACTGCAGCTGTACTTCTGTAGCTGTCCCGCCTCCGCTGCCCCGGGGCAGTACCCGAACCAACTCCTTCCACTCCCACAGCTTTTCCCACTAACCTTCTCTGTTGTCTTTGGTGTTTGTGGGTTGAGAAGTCTGGTAACTGCCGCAGCTCACTGACTCAGGGTGCTAGGGCACGCTCTGCTCGGTTCCTGGTCTGGTTGGCTGCAGCACTCACACTGGGCTCTGTTCTGCTCCGCTCTGCTCTGCTCCCAGCTCCATGCCAGGTAGACCTCACCCAGAGACCATCCAGGCTGTCCTGGGCTGAAGCCCTGCTTTCCCCCTGCTTTTTGTGGGTTCTGCAGTTGTAGAATAGGTTCAGAGCCATTTTCTTTTAGGTTTTTGGAGGGACTCAGTGGGGAGCTCACACTAGTCCCTGCTTTTCAGCTGCCATCTTGGCTCTGCCCCCTGATACTTTCTAAAAAATGTTATAAATGATTTCTTTCCGAGCCTATATGTTAGTTCATGCATAGCTGGTACTTACATAAGGATTTAATGTTTGTGAAGCACATTGCATACGTTAATTCCTCTGATCATCACGGACCATGTACTGTGGTCTTGATTAGCCATAGGCGAATGCTTCATCCATCTGAGACATAATTTTGCCCTCTGTGAAAGGAAGGAAATAAGGCCTGTAGTAACTGCCTCAGTCAGTGGTCTGTCAACAAACATTTATTAAGTGCTTCCTATGTGCCAAGCACTATGCTAAGTACTGGAGATACAAAGAAAGGCAAAGAAGTCAGGCCCTGTTCTGCAGAAACTCAAAGTATAATTTGGGAGATAATATGCAATCACAAACAAAATTCTGTACAGGATAAGCCGGGGATAATTAACTGAGAAAAGGGACTAGAATTAATCGGGATCAGAACAGGCTTGTGTAGAATTCTGGATTTTAGCTGGAACTTGCAGAAGCCAAGGAAGCCAGGAGGCAGAGATGAGGAGGGACAGCATTCTAGATATGGGAGATAGAAAAAATGTACAATGTCAAGGATAGAATGTCTTGTTTGAAAAAGAGCACGCAGGGCAATAGTCCTAGCTCACAGAGTACATGAGCTGCTTTGAAAATCAGAGGAAATAATGTATGGAGTGTACTTCACAAACATTAAATCTCTATGCAAATGCCAGCTATCCATGGGCTGACATCTAGGCTTGTGACTAAATCATTTATAATATTTTTTTAGAAAACAGTTGCGCTTGAATTCCAAAAACATAAGAAAAGCTAAAGGCAAAGGAAAATAAAAGAATTACTGCTATCCATTTTTATTGCCTCAGATTTAGCCAAAGGGACTATTGCTAAAATATTGATCATTTCCCTATAGGATGAGATCTAACATTTGAGCTTTCAACCCTAAGGCTAATGTAATTTTTGATTTCTTAGAAAAGTATTAGCCTTGAAGGCTGGGGCAATATCTTGTAATGGAAATGTTTCCACGTAAATCCCTCTGGTGTCCAAGGCAGAATGACTGGCTTTTTTTCCTCATATCAACACTGAGATGAGGAAGGGGTAGATTTTTTATTCCCTCCCTAGTTGTCAAAGTCTGCCCCCCCCCATCCAACTTGTAATCCTCTGTTCACCCAAGATATTTGGGGAATGATGAGAGCTGAATTCAAGAGAGAGAGAGGGAGAGAGAGAGAGAGAGAGAGAGAGAGAGAGAGAGAGAGAGAGAGGCTGAGAGACAACAGACACAGAGAGACAGAGACAGAGGCAGAGAGATAGAGAGACAGAGAAACAGAGAGAGACAGAGAGATAGAAAGAGACAGTGACAGAAGAGTGAAAAAAGAAAGGAAGGAAGGAAGGAAAAAGAAAGAGGCAGGAAAGAAGGTAGAAAGGAAGGATAAGAAAGATGAAGGAAGAAAGGAAGCATAGGGTACTGAGAGAGCAGACTTTAGGAAAGAAATTCAGTCAAAAATATTTATTAAACATTATTTTCCAAACCAATCTCTAGGTATACACAAAAGGGCAAAAATATGGCCCCAACTCCTTATGAAGATCAAGTTCTAATGGTCACGATAATATGCAAATACCTATGGACACTCACGATATAGTCAGCATAGCTGGAAGTTAATCTCAGAGGAGAAGTCACAAGTAGTGATGGTGGACCAGGAAAGACATCTGCAGTAGGTGTGACTTGAGATGAGTCTTTAGCAAACTAGGAAGGGAGAAGACAATAAGGAAGGAGAGGATTCTAAATACAAATGATAACATGTGAAAAAGCTTGGAATGGAGAGATGGAATGGCAGAATCAAGAAAAAATTACACTACTGTAACTTGATTGCTGAATGTGTGGGAAGGAGGGAGTAAAGGCTAAACAGACTGGAAATGTTGAAAAGGAGTGTTTAATCTTGGAGAACCTATGGAGCTATTGGAGTTTGGTGAATAGGGAAGTGACATGGTGTGACCTATGTTTTAGGAAGATCACTTTGGCAACTAAATGGAAGATAAATTTGAATGAAAAAAAGAGATAAGTGTACCCATCAGCAAGTGCTTACAATGTTATAGGAGTGAAGGAATAAGTATGTACACCAGGATGGTGGCTATAAGAGTGGAGAAGTAGGGGTTCTTGAAGAATGCTGTGAAGGTAGAAACAACAAAACACAGGATTAGATTGGATATTCATAGGAATGTGAGAAAGGAATCCAAATGACACTAAGGTTGTGAGCTCAGATGCCTGGGAGGATTGTGGTACCCTTGAAAATGACAGTAAAACTTTGAAGAGAGGAAGACATGGAGGAAAAGATAATGTGTTCTGTTTTGGGCATATTGAGTTTGAGAGATCTACTGGAGTTCAATTTGAGATGACTAAGAGGTACCTGGTGACTTCAGCATAGAATTCAGGATAGCAACTGGGGCTGGATAAATAGATCTGAGAATCATCTGCATAGAGATAACAATTGAAACTATGGCATCCAATGAAATCACCAAGTAAAACCATATGGAAGGAGAAGACAATCTAGATCAGAACCCAGGCAGACACCCAAAGTTAGTGAGTGTGACCTGCAGGAAGATCCAGGAAAAGAAAAGTCAAACAGGCTTACCAGATGTGAGATGACATGAAACTCCATAGTGAATAGAGTGTCCAGGAGAAGAGGATGATTAATAATGCTAAAATCTAAAGGGAGAACAGGAAGAATGAAGACTGAAAAAAATCATTAGATTTGGCACCAAAGAAATCACTGGGGACTTTAGAGAGAGACATTTTAGGTAAATTATTTGATAAATGCCAGACAGAAAAGGGTTAAAACCAAGTCAGAGAACTGGAAGAAGTACTGACTGTAGAAGGATTTCTATTAAAAAAATAGCCACAAAGGTGAGGTGGGATGAAGGACAATAGTTTGGGGGGATGGTTGAATTAATTGAACTGTTTTTGTTTGTCGGTTTTGCTTTAGAGTAGAGAAGTCATGGGCACTATTAACTGCATTGGGGAAACTGGCAGGGAGACAGAGACAGAGAGAGATAGAGACAGAGAGAGACAGAGAGGAGGGAGAGAGAGAGAGACAGAGACAGAGAGATAGAGAGAGAGACAGAGAAACAGACAGAGATGGAGAGAGAGAGAGAGAGAGAGAGAGAGAGGGAGAGAGAGAGAGAGAGAGAATTAGAGAGAGAGTAGGGATGGTAGAGAGTGGAATCTTCTGGAGAAGGTGGAGTAGAATTCAATCAAGAGTACTTTTAGAATGGTTTACTTCAGCAATTGAGATGAACTCCTCCATATGAGATATGATTGAAGGAGGAGATGAGGAAAAACATTTGAGTTACTTAAAATTAAGAGGAGAAGAGAGAGGGATCGCTCAGCAAATGGCCTCATTTATGGTTTCTGTGAAGAATGAGGCAAACTCATTGGTAAAGAAGTGGGAGGCTTGAGGAAAGATGAAAAGGATTGGAACAGCAGTTGATTTGGGCGAATTGATTAGGGAGTTGTAAATGTATTACTTTGCTTCAGTAAAGGGCCAGTTGAGTCTATCATAACAAATTTATAGTGGAAACAGTCACCATGATTTCATGATTTTCCCTTGCTATGTTCATTGTCTTACAAATAGTAGCAAAGGTCACAGATAGAGGCAGTAATCCAAGGTTAGGGACGGGCAAGATATGATTGACAAAATGGATTGGATTAAGGGATTCATATAGGAATAAGGAAGTTCAGAAGAGGTATGGGTATGAGGAGAAAGACAATTGAATCTACTATGGAGATACAGTTTGTTTTATACTATGGAGGGATAGTTTGAGATGTCATCTGTCAAATTCAAACTGGGAATTAAGTTTTCCTGATTGTTATCAGTAAGGCAAGATTCATGATATTGATAATGATCATGAATATGCCTGTATAGTTTGGTATCGAAAAATATAAGAGACTTTCTATATAGAAGGCAGAAGATATAAAACATGTATTCAGACACCAGAGGATCAAATCCTAGAACCAATAATTCCAATTCAATATAGCAATAATTGTATCCCAAGACCAGTAAGTCCACTTCAATATAACAGCAAGGAGGCAATCCTTCCTGTAACCTCCCCCTCTGCTGGGACCTTCCCATACACACTCACAAATCCTAGCTGCCTGCTTGCCTGCATCCTCTCTTCCCAGTTCTGAGAACCCTTGCTGTTCTCTCTCTACCCTTACAGTTCTCTCTCTCTTTTATCGCTGTCTCTCCTTCTCTTTGTCTCCTTCTCCTTAGGCTGAATTTTGAGCTTAATTGCTATCCTCAGGGTATATATATATATGCCTTACAACTAGTTAGCAAAAGTGTCAAACTGCTATCCATAATGGTTGGATCAGTTCACAACTCCACCAATAGTACATTAGTTTCAGTTTTCAAACATCCATCATTTTCATTTTTTGTCATAATAGCCAATCTGATAGGTGTGAGGTGGAACCTCAGAGTCGTTTTAATTTGCATTTTTCTAATCAGTAGTGATTCAGAGCATTTTTTATATGAGTATAGATAACTTTGATTTCTTTGTCTGAAAACTGCTTATTCATATCCTTTGACCATTTTATCATTGGGGAAGAACTTGTGTTTTCTTTTTCTTTTTTATAAATTTGATGCAGTTCTCTATATATTTGAGAAATGAAGCCTTCAGAAGAGATACTTGCTGCAAAAACAAACGAACAAAAATCCCCAGTTTTCTGCCTTCCTTATAAGTTGCATTTGGTTTTGTTTATACAATTTTTTGTAAATTTTATATAATTGAAATTAATTGTTTTGCATTTTGTAATGTTCTCTATATCTTTTTGATCTTAAATTCTTCCCTTATCTATAAATCTGTTGAATAAACCATTCCAGGCTCTCTTTGTTTGCTTATGGTGTTACTCTTTATGTATAAATCATGTACCCATTTTGAACTTATCTTGTTATATGCTATGAAATATTGGTCTATACCTACTTTATGGAATGTTGTTTTCCAGTCTTCCTAGCAGTATTAGTCAAGTAATGCTTTTTCTTTTGTGTTACAAATGTTGGGATCTTTGTATTTATCATATATTAGATTGATATGGTCATTTAATATAATGCAATTTGCACTTAATCTATGTCAGTGATCAACAATTTATTTTTTAACCAATACAAGGTTGTTTTGATAATTATTGCTTTGTAGGCAGAGCAAAGATGGCTGAATGAAGTCAAGGACTTGTCTGAGCTCTCCCTCAAGCTCCTCAAAATACCTTTAAAATAAGTTTTAAAAATTCTAAAGCAGCAGAACCCACAAAAAAGACAGAATGAAACTAATTTTCAGTCAAAGATAACTTGTAAAATCAGCAGGAAAGGTCTCTCACACCTGGGTGAGAGTAGAGCACAAAACAATGCAGACTGTTCCAGCACAGCCACGACCATAGAAAACTAGGAGTAGGCCTTAGGGGTGACTGAATCCAGAAAGGCAGCAGCAGTGACAGTGGCAGCGACGATTTCTGAAGCTCTCAGCTCACAGATGATAAGTGGGTCAGAAGGAGATTGCTAGCACTGAGATAGGACTCTGCTGCTTTGCTCATCATCAGATGCAGGTCACAGTCCTAGGTGGCAGCCCCAAACTGAGGAGAAGCACTAGCATAGCAGAAATTGTAGCAGCAGTGGAGGCGGAATCCCTCCTCACAATTTCAAGACTGAAAGGAGTGCTTGTGGTGACTCACAGTCCTCATTGTTGTATGCCTGTGAAACCTGGAAAATCTACCAGTGCCATGCTAGGAAATTGAATCACTTCTATTTGAATTGTCTGAGGAAGATGCTGTAGATCACCTGGCAGGATAAGATATCAGACACTGAGGTCATTTTTCAAACTAAACTACCAAGCATTTAAACTCTACTTCAGAGAGTGCAACTCCAATGGGCTGGCCACATTGTTCGAATGCAAAACTTACACTTGTCAAAAAGACTATTTTATGGAGGATTAACATAGGGTAAGAGTTCACATGGTGGTCAGAAAAACTACACAAGGACACTCTCAAGGTCTGTCTTAATAACTTTGGACAGGGGAGACACTGGCACAAGACTGCCCAGTATGGTGTACCCACATAAGAGACTGTTCTGTGCTCTAAATGCAAAGCACAATTGAAATAGGTCAGGCAAAATGCAGGATATGAAAATTTATATAATCCACCCCAAATGTTCAAGTGGACTCTGTGCCCGATATGTGGTAGAACATTCTGAGCTTGTATTGGTCTAATAAGCCACAGTTGGACACACTGAAACTTGACTCTAGAATAGTTTTGGTCCTCTTTGAGAACAAAGGACAACAACCATAATGACAGACAGCACAGGTGTGGGTTGAATATAAAGGGATGGTATCTGATGGTATCTGAAAAATAAAATTAAGGGTGGGAGAAAAAAAGCACTGGGAGAAAGGGAAATGGAGGGGTAGAATGGGGTAAATTAATTCACATAAAAGAAGCAAGAACAAATTTTGTAATGGAGGAGAAGGGGATGGATTTTAAGAGGACTGAGTAAATTTTACTCTCATCCGAATTGGTTCAAAGAGGAAACACACTCGAATGAGTATAGAAATCTATCTTTCCCTTCAGGAAAGTAGGAGGGTGTTTTAACAACCCAGCTAGCAGCTTCGGTGGGGGCGTAAGATCCCTCCCCCACAGCCAGCACCCAGGAATCTGCTGGGAAAGCACAGGTTCTTTTTATCTGCTTAAACAAGGAAAGCACAGTGAAGGGGTTGACCAGCTTACTTTATTCCAGCATTCACTTAGCATACAGACAACATTCATTTAGTTCAGGGGAAAACGCCAGCATTCAGTTAGCATTCAGTTAGTTCAGGGGAGCATACAGACAAGCATCAAGAGACAGACCAAATACAGATTCATTGACTTACTTCAGGGGAAAAAACCAGCACCCTGAGGTTCAAAACATTCATTTAGTTTGGGGGAAAAACAAACCAGCACCCCGAACCTCAAAACCAAAATATAAACAAATTACAAATATCAACAGACAGACCCAATACAATTCATAGTTACCAACATCTGGGCTTGGCCCGAGAGCAAGGGCTGGCCCAGAGTCACACTTGCTTTCCGCTGCTTCCAACACCAACCGGAAGAGGAAAGAGAGAGCTTCAAGCTGTCCTCTCCCGTCTTATAGGGTTTTTGACATCATCAAGTGCCGCCTGAATGACCAGGGCCGATTGGTTCTTGACTTGGCCCCTCCCCCTAGCATAGACCAGGTTCTGGAGCTAACACCTCCCCTCAGCCAGCCCCATGACTCATCACACAGGAAGTTGTCTGCTTCCTGGAATGCTCTTTGGGCTTCCTTCCCCGGAAGAGCAAGCCACAGTGTCCAGAGGCTCAATGAGGTAAGCTGAGTCATTCAAAGAAAACAAAGGCCATTCTGGTTACAGAGGGGAAGGTGATAAAAGAAGGAGAAGGGTCATAGAAAGGAGGACAAGTTGGGGAAGGGGTAATTAGAAATAAAACACTTGAGGAGGGGCAGGGTGAAAGGACAGACAGAAGAGAATAAATGGAGCTGGAACAAGACAGAGGGAAATAAATTTAGCAATAGTACCTGTGAAAAAAACTTGAAGCAAGTTTCTCTGATAAATGCCTCATTTCTGAAACATATATTGAACTGATGCAAAATGAATAAAAAAAAAGCCATTGCCCAATTGATAAGTGATTAAATTATATGATCAGTTGTCAGATGAAGTAATCGAAGGTAGAGTCATATGAAAAACTACTGAAAATGACTACTGAGAGGAAAATTTCAAGTTAAAATAATTCTGAGGTACTACTTTGTACGTATTAGATTGGCTAATGGGATAGAAAGGGAAAATGACAAATGCTGGAGACATTAATGTGTTGTTGGTGGAGTTGTGAACTGATTAAACCATTCCCTAGAAAAATTTGGAACTATGCCTGATGGGGTATAAAACCATATATACTCTTTGACCTAGAAATAACACTACTCGGTTGGTATTTCAAAAGAGATAAAAAACAAAAAAAAGCAAAAAAAATTCCCATATGTAACAAAAATATTTATAGCAGCTCTTTTCTGGGGTAAAGGATTAGAAATTTAGGGGATGTCCATCAATTGGGTAATGGCTGAACAAGCATGTGATTATGATGGAGGATTATTTTCCTCTAAGAAATGATGAGCAAAATGGTCTCAAAAAAACCTGGAAAGACTTGCATGGGTTGCTGCTAAGTGAATTGTACTGTGTACAAAGTAAAAAATATTGTAAATGATCAGCTGTGAATAAGTTAGCTATTCACAGCAATACAATGATCCAAGACAATTCTGAAGGACTGATGATGGAAAATGTTATCCCTCCCCAGACAAAGAACTAATGGAATCTCAATACTGACTGAAGGATACATTTATTTTTTACTTTTTTTGAGTGTGTTTTCATTTGAAACTTAAAATTTTAAAAATGAATGTTAAAATTGTTTTTACACAACTGAGAAAAATAAAATAGCAAATAAATTTGAAAAAGACAGTTAGTGCTGTGTAATACAGTTTGAGATATGGTATGGTTAGACCATCTTCTTAGGCATTTTAAAAATTGATTCTCTTGAGCTTCTGTTCTTCCAGATGAATTTTATTATTTTTAGTATTAATTATTATTCAGTTATCTAATAATTTATTTATTACAAATTATATTAATTTGTATTATATTAAATTAATATATTGAATTATGTTAATTTAATTTTATTAACAATTAATTAATAAATTATTATTTTTATTATTTTTCTAGCTATATAAAATAAATTTTGATAGTTTCGTTGATATATCACTAAATACATAAATTAATTATGTGGAATTTTCATTTTTATTATACTGGCTTGGCCTACGCATGAGCTATTAATATTTTACAATTCTTTACATCTGACTTTATTTTTGTGAAAAGTGTTTTAGAGTTGTTTTCATATAGTTTCTGGATTTGCCTTGGCAGGTAGACTCTAAAGTACTTTATATTGCCTCTCCTTGTCTTTATTTATTTACTTATTCATTCATTCATTCATTCATTCATTCATTCATTTATTTTGTTGCTAGATTTTCTCAGTAATATATGGAAATGCTGATAATTCATGTGGACCTATTTTGTATCTTGTATATTTGATAAAGATGTTAATAATTTCAAGCAGTTTTTTAGTTGATTCTGTAGGATTTTCTAAGTGTAACATCGTATCATCTGCAAAAAGTGCTAGTTTTGTTTCCTCATTGCCTATTCTAATTCTTTAATTTATTTTTCCTCTCATGTCTATAGCTAACATTTCTTGTGCAATTTTATATAACAGCAGTGATAATGGGCATGCATCCCTGCTACACCCCATTATTAGTTTATCCCCATTATAGATTATGATTGCTTATGGTTTCAGATAAATATTACTTGTCATTTTAATGTAAGCTCCATGCATTCCAATACTCTTTTCAGGTTGTGTTTTGTTTACAGGAATGGGGGCTGTATTTTGTCAAAGGTTTTATTCTACATGTATTGAGATTATTATATGATTTCTATTGGTTTTTTACTGATAGGGTCAATAATGCTGATAGTTTTCCTATCATTGAACCAGCCCTGCACTTCTGGTATATATCCCACCTGGCCATAGCACATGATTCTTGTGATAAATAGTTGTAATTTCTTTGCTAGTATTTTTTTTATTTTTTTGCATAAACATTCGTTAGAAAAAATTGTCAAGGAGCCAAAATGGTTGAGTAAAAGCAGAGACTTGCTTGAGCTCTCCCCTAAATCCCTCCAAACACCTATTAAAAATGACTCTAAACAAATTCTAGAGCTACAGAACCCAGGAAATGACAGAGTGAAAAAGTCTCCAGCCCAAGACAGCCTTGATCGTCACTGGGAAGGCTCTATTGCACTAGGCTGAGAGTGGAGCACAGCCCAGCTGGGGCTGTACCAGCACAGACCAGGCTGTAGCAAACCAGGTAAAGCAGGCCTCACGGCAGTGAATCACTGAGCTGTGGCAGTTTCTAGACTTCTCAACTCATAAATGCCAAAGACAACTTAGCAGATCAGTGGGAAAACTTCCCTGGACCTGTGTGAGAGAAGGGTGCAGTTAAGCCCCAGCCCCGGGCCAGCAGAGGTGGCTTCAGGAGTGGTGTTGGCAGCAGCAGCAGTAGTGGTTGGTTCAGGCTGCTTATGGATCTACAGGCCCACAGACAGTGGGGGCAATCATGCTGGTGATCAGAGCAGGAGGGCACAGATCTCTTTGTTGGTGCTGAGGCAGGATTCTCTTGCTTTACCCTGCTTGGATCTGGGTTTCAGTCCTGAATGGTGTTCCTGGGGTGAGGAAGAGTACTGATGTGGCAGAGCTTGTGGTGGCTGTGGAGAAGGAGTCTTCCTAGCAGTTCCAAGGCAGAAAAGATTGCTTGAGGTAATTATCAGACCAGAGCACAGGCCAGGAGAGGAGCAAACATCTCTCCTTGGATCATATCACCTCAGGAAAAACTGAAAATTTACAGGTGCCTACAGTTAGCTTGGAAAACAGCAGCACAAAAGTGTAGGACAGAGCACTCTCCACTCTGGAAGCAGAGTCCTACCTTGCCAAAGAGCATAAAACTCAAGTAATTGGCTGGGAAAAATGAGCAAACAACATAAAAACAAAAACAAACAACCAAAACAAAAACAACCTCAAATTGTAGAATCTTACTTAGATGACAAAGAAGATAAAAAAAAAAAAACAGCCAGAAGAAGACAACAAAGTCTAAGATCCTACACCAAAAGCCTTGAAGAAAAAATACAAATTGGTCACAGGTCATGGAAGAGCTCAAAAAGGATTTTTAAAATCAACTAAGAGAAGTAGAGGAAAAATTGGAAAAAGAAATGAGAATGATGTAAAAAAATCACGAAAAATCAGCCAACACCTATCTAAAGGAGAGTTAAAATAATACTGAAGAAAATAACACCTTAAAAATAGACTAACCCAAATGGCAAAAGAGCTCCAAAAAGCCAATGAGGAGAAGAATGCCTTTAAAAATGGAATTGGAAGATGGCAGCTGGGAAGCAGAGACTTGCCCCAAGCTTTCCCCCAGGACAATCCAAACACCTATAAAAACAGTTCTGAACAAATTCTAGAACTGCAAAACCCACAAAATAGCAGAGGGAAGCAGGGCTCCAGCCCAGGACAACCTAGGTGGTCGCTGGGTAAGGTCTATTGCACCATGCTGGGAGCTGAGCAGAACAGGCCCTAGCACCCTGAATCAGTGAGCTGTGGCAGTTACCAGACTTCTCAAACCACAAACACCAAAGACAACAGAGAAAGTTAGTGGGAAGAGCTGCTGGGACAGAGTGAAAGGAGTAGGTGGTCAGCCACCACCCTGGGGGCGGCAGAGGTGGGGAACCTCTGAGGCTGCTTATACAGCTATGGCTGCAGTTGTTTCCAGCCCCGGGCCCACCTGGTGGGAGGAATTAAGGGGCAGATCAGAGCAGGAGTGAAGACCCTGCTTAGATCTGAGTCACTGTCCAGGTTGGTGGTTCTTGGGGGAGGAGGAATGCCGGTGTGGCAGAGATTGCTGTGTAGAAATAGCACAGAAAACAACAGCGCAGCCCCTCAAGCATGGGACAAATTACTCTCTACTCTACAAGCAGTAATACCCTGACAAAAAGCTCAAGGGTCAAGTAGTTGGCTGGGAACATGAACAGGCAGCAAAAACAGACTCAGATTCAGACTCAGACTTTGGAATCTTTCTTTGGTGACAAAGAAGATCAAAACATACAGCCAGGAGAAGTCAACAAAGTCAAAGAGCCTACATCAAAAGACTCCAAGAAAAACATGAACTGGTCTCAGGCCATGGAAGAGCTCAAAAAGGTTTTGGAAAAGCAAGTTAGAGAAGTAGAGGAAAAATTGGGAAGAGAAACGAGAGTGATGTGGAAAAACCCTGAAAAAGAAGTCAAAGACTTGCTAAAGGAGACCCAAAAAATACTGAAGAAAATAATACCTTAAAAAATAGACTAAATCAAATGGCAAAAGAGCTCCAAAAAGCCAATGAGGAGAAGAATGCCTTGAAAGGCAGAATTAGCCAAATGGAAAAGGAGGTCCAAAAGACCACTGAAGAAAATACTACCTTAAAAATTAGATTGGAGAAAGTGGAAGCTAATGACTGTATGAGAAATCAAGATATTATAAAACAGAACCAAAGGAATGAAAAAATGGAAGACAATGTGAACTATCTCATTGGAAAAACCACTGACCTGGAGAATAGATTTAAAAACTATTGAACTACCTGAAAGCCATGATCAAATAAATAGCCTAGACATCATCTTTCAAGAAATTATCAAGGAAAATTTCCCTGACATTCTACAACCATAGGAGAAAATAGAAATTGAAAGAATCCACCAATCACCTCTTGAAAAATATCCATAAATGAAAACACCCAAGAATATTGTCACCAAATTCCAGAGTTCCCAGGTCAAGGAGAAAATATTGCATGCAGGTACAAAGAAACAATTCAAGTATTGTGGAAACACAATCAGGATAATACAAGATCTAGTAGCTTCTACATTAAGAGATCAAATGGTTTGGAATATCATATTCCAGAAGCCAAAGGAGCCAGGATTAAAACCAAAACTCACCTACCCAGCAAAACTGAGTGTAATACCTCGGGGGGGAAAGTGGACGTTCATTGAAATAGAAGACCTTCAAGCATTATTGATGAAAAGACCAAAGCTGAATAGAAAATTTGACTTTCACATACAAGAATCAAAAGAAGCATGAAAAAGGTAAATAGGAAAGAGAAATCACAAAGAACTTGTCAAAGTTGAACTGTTTACATTCCTACATGGAAATATGATATTTGTAACTCATGAGACCTTTCTCAATATTAGGGTAGTGGAAGGGTGACATATATGTGGACAGAAGGCACAAGGTGACTTGAATATGAAAGTATGATATCTACAAAAGATCAAATTCAGGTTGAGAGAATTATGTATTGGGAGAAAGAGAAAGGGAGAGAAAGAATGGGATAATTTATCTCCCATAAAAGATGGAAGAAACAGCTCTTATAGGGGAAAGGAAGAGGGGGGAAGGTGAAAGGGAATGAGTGAATTCAACCCTCATCATATTTGGTTTAAGGAGGGAATAACATACACACCCAATTGGGTAGCTTACCCTACAGGACAGTAGGAGGGAAGGGATGAAGCAGGGGAGGACCAATTTGGGGAGGGGGTAGTCAGAAGCAAACACTTTTTAAAAGGGACAGAGTCAAAGGAGAAAATTGAATAAATGGGGGATGGGATAGGATAAAGGGAAATACAGTTAATCTTTGACAACATGAATATTATGGCAGTGTTTTACATAATGATACATGTATATCCTACACTGAATTGCTTGCCTTCTCAAAAAGGGGTGGGGAGGAAGAAGGGAGAGAATTTGGAACTCAATGTTCTAAAAAAACAAATGTTAAAAACTCTTTTTACATGCAACTGGGAAATAAGATACACAAGCATTGGGGTATAGAAATCTATCTTGCCCTAGAAGAAAGTACAGGGAAAGGGGATGGGAGGGAGTGGGGTGATAGAAAAGAGGACCGACTGGGGAAAGGGACCATCAGAATACATGCCATCTTGGGGTGGGGGTGTGGAGGGGAGAGATGGGGAGAAAATTTGTAACTCAAATTCTTATGGAAATGAAAGTTGAAAACTAAAAATAAATTTATTAACCTTTTAAAAGATGGTCTATTATTTTCTTTCTCTGTTATGGCTCTTTCTGGTTTGGTTATCCGTATCATATTTATGTCCTAAAGGGAATTTGGTAGAATTCTTTCTTTGTATATTTTTCTAGTGTATATAGTATTTTTATTAATTTTTCTTTAAATGTTTAGCAGTATTCACTTTTGAATCCATTTGGTCCCGGAGATTTTTCATTAGGAAGTCAATTGATGGCTTGTTCAATTTCTTTTTCTAAGATTGGGTTATTTAAGTATTTCATTTCTTCCTTTGTTAATCTGGGTAATTTATATTTTGTATGTATTCATCCATTTCACTTAGATTGTCAAATTTGTTGGCATATAAAGAAGCATAATAGCTTCTAAACTTGTCTCAATTTTCTCTTCATTCATGGGGAATTCACCTATTTCATTTCTGATACTATTAATATGGTTTTCTTCTTTCCTTTTTAAAATCAAGTAATTGTTTATTTATTTTATCAGTTCTTCATAAAACCAACTTCTAGTTTTATTTATTAGTTCAATGGTTTTCATACTTTCAATTTTACTTAATCTCTTCAACTATTTTCAGGATTTTCAATTTTGTGTTTAATTAGGAATTTTTTATTTACTCTTTGCCAAGCTTTTTTTTTAAAGCTGCATGCCCAATTCATTAATCTGATTTTTCTCTATTCATTGATGTAAACAATTAGAGATATAAAATTTCCCCTAATTAACACTTTGACCACATCCTATAAATTTTGACATGGTGTCTCATTGTTTTCATTCTCTTTAATGAAATTACCAATTATTTCCATGATTTGTTCTTTCATCACTTGCTTTTTTTAGGATTAAATAATTTAATGGCCAATTAATTTTTCATTTCTCTTTCCATTATCTATTAGTGAATGTAATTCTGACCGTGCTGTAATCTGAAATGGTGCATTTACTATTTCTGCTTTTCAGCATTTGGTTGTGAGATTTTTTATGTCTTAATGCATGGTCAATTTTTGTGTAGGTACTGTATCCTGCTGAGAAAATACATATTCTATTCTATCCCCTTTCAATTTTCTCCAAAGAACTAAAATATCGAACTTTAACAGTTTGTATTCAACTCTTTAACTTTTTTCATGTTCATAATTTGCTAAGATTTATCTAGTTCTGAGAGGGAAAAGTTGAGGTCCTCCAGTACCATAATTTTATTATCTATTTCCTCCCATGACTCATTCAACTTCTCCTTCAAAAATTTAGATGCTATACAATTTGATGCAAATATGTTAACTACTGATATGACTTCATTGTCTATGGTGCTTTGCAGCAAGATATAGTTTCCTTTATTATCCCTTTTAATTATATCTGCTTTTGCTTTGTCTTTGTCTGAGATCATGTTGGCTACCCCTGCTTTATTTGTTTCAGCTGAAAAATAATAGATTCAGCTCCAACCTCTTACCTTTACCTTGTCTTTATCTCTGCTTCAAATATATTTCTTGTAAACATGTTGTAGGATTCTGGTTTTTAATCCATTCTGCCATCTGCTTCCATTTTATGAGTTCATCCCTTTCATGTTTATAGTTATAATAACTGTGTATGTCCCTCAATGGTTTTTTTCACTGGTTTATCCCTCTCTCTCTCTCTCACCTCATACCCTTTCCCCCCTTACAAGTCTTTTAACTTCTGATTACCATATTCCCCAATATACATTCCCCTTTATCAGTCCACCCTCCTCTTCTATTATCCTCCTTCATTTTTATTTCCTTATGGGATAAGATAGATTTCTATACCCAGCTGAATGTGTATGTTCTTCCCTCTTTGAACCATTTTTGATAAGAGTAAGGTTTAACTTTGCTTGCCACCACCAGCATTTCCCCCTACGTTATAACAGCTCTCTCATTTATGTGAGATGAGTTATCCCATTCAATATCCTGCACCTTATTCTTCCAGTGCAATTTAATTTTCCACCCCCTTATTTTTGGGGGGTTATCATCCCATCAAAATAACCCTATATACACACTATCTGCTACATGTAGTCATTCTAATTGCTCTAATAGTATTAAATTAAGAGTTACACAGATTATCTTGCCATATAAAATTATAAACAATTTAACCTTACTGAATTTCTTGTTTTCTCGTTCTAGATTATTTTCGTTTTTTAGCCTTTTTTATGTTTCCCTGGAAATGAGTACTTTTTTATTCAGCTCTGGTCTTTTAGTTAGAAATGCTTGAAAGTCCTCTATTTCAGTAAATATCCACATCCTTTGTATTCCCCTGAAAGATTGTATTCAATTTTCCTTGATATGTTATTCTTGATTTTAATCCTAACTTCTTTACCTTCCAGAATATCATATTCCAACTCACTGGTTCTTTAATGCAGAAGCTGACAAATTCTGTGTAATCCTGATTGTAGCTCCATGATATTTAAATTGCTAGTTTTTGTCTGCTTGCAATACTTTCTCCTTAATATGTGAGCTCTGAAATTTTGCTATGATGTTCCTGGGTGTTTTCCTTTTGGGATCTCTTTCTGGTGGTGATTGACAGATTCTTTTAATTTCAATTTTTCTCCCTGGTTCTAATATATCAGGATAGTTTTCTTTGATAATTTCTTGAAGGATGTTGCCCAGGCTTTTTTTTAATCATTGCTTTCAGGTAGTCCAATAATTGTTATATTATGTTTCCTGAATCTATTTTCTAGATCACTTGTTTTTCCAATGAGAAATTTCACATTTTCTTCTATGTTTTTAAACTCTTTTGATTTTGTTTTATTGTATCTTGATGTATCAGAGAGTGATTAGTTTCCACTTGCTCAATTCAAAATTTTAAGGAATTATTTTCTTCGGTGAGCTTTTGTACTTCATTTTCCATTTGGCCAATTTTATTTTTTAGGGAGTTATATTCCTCAGGAAATTTTTATGTATATCTCTTTCCATGCTAATAACTTTTTTGATGATTCTCTTGCATTACTCTCATTTATTTTCCCAACTTTTCTTCTACTTCTTTAATTAGCTTTTTAAAATGCTTTTTAAACCTTTCTAGGAATTCTTTTTTGGACCTGAGAACAAATTGCATTTTTCCTTGAGGTTTTATACGTACCCATTTTGACAGTATTGTCCTCTTCTAAATTTATCCCTTGATTCTCCCTATCACCATAATAACTGTCTATAGTCAAGCTCTTTTTTGCATGCTTTGTTTTGTTTTGTTATTCATTTTTCCCCTTTTTTGTAACTTTAAAAACTTTGCTTTCATGTGAAAATTCACCTCTGGTACTTCTCAAGATTTCTGTTCTGTGGCTCAATGTCTTAATGCTGGCTTTTGCTGGGCATCTGGGCTTAACTGCTTGCTTTCTCTGAATGGTAGGCTTCCCTTCTGGCTTGTACTGAGAAGGGGGCATCTGTGTTGATCTCCCGGGGTGTCTGGTTTAGTTTCAGGCCTAATCCAGGGGTGGGCCTTTGTTGTTGAGTTGCTAGGGTAACAGTCTTTCTGGTGGCTGGCCCTGGTGGACTAAATTTGTTACTGGTCTTCCCCAGGAGTAGGTCCCTGCTGCTAGGTTGCTATGGAAACAGAGTATCTCTCCTGTTAGGCCTGGGGCGGGGTGGGGGGGTGGGGGTAGGGGGGGTGGTTCTCACTGTTGGTCAGGCCCAGGGTGGAGCTTCACTACTAGTTAACAATGGACTCAAGGCCAGGCTTGTGCTAGGGGTGGATTTACTGGATGGGGCAGTGCTGTGCTACATAGACTGCTTACTTGCCTAGGGGGCTGCTGTTTTTCAGGATCATGGGTCCTTACTGGTGGGTTGCTCCATACCTGGAGCCTTGCTGCAGGGCCCCTCCTGTGAGGTTGGCTGCTGCTGCTGCTTTTAGACCTGGGCCCGCTTTCACCCCATCGATTCCCTGATCCTAGATCAATTCTGAAACATTGTTCTAGTTGTTTGTAGGGGAATTTGGGAGGGGTTCAGAAGATTCCTTCCTTACTCTATCATCTTGGCACTGAAAGTCATGCAGTAACTTAAAAAATATGTAATCTAAACTGTCCATTTTGCCTTCTGTGAACCACCTCCATCTCTGAACTCTTCACCATCCTTAGATCTGAGAGGTATTTTTCCCATTCTCCCCTTTTCTGCTGATAACATCACCCTTTATTACTAAAAAAAACCAGACGTATTTATATAGGTTCCCAAAGTGGGTGATACCACCCCCTTGCCAGTGATGGAATGATACAGGGGGAAGCTAGCAGCCTCGGGTGCAATTGGAGGTGTTGAATAAAATAAGGGTCAGTGGAAGCATAGGGAAAGAAGAGAAGAAAATTTTGAAAAAACAAAACAAACCAAAACAAAACATCT
Organism: Trichosurus vulpecula; assembly: GCF_011100635.1. Taxonomy (NCBI): domain Eukaryota; kingdom Metazoa; phylum Chordata; class Mammalia; order Diprotodontia; family Phalangeridae; genus Trichosurus; species Trichosurus vulpecula. The sequence continues at coordinate 439,632,285 of NC_050575.1, read as the reverse complement.
ATGTATGTTTCATCTGTCGTGTAACAGAGTTAAAATTATATTGACTACATTATGCTCCACATAAACAAACAAAATGCAGGTTATAACCAATCAGTAACCAAGTCTACCAACAGATCTCAACAAGCAAATGTTGGCAGATGAGCATGCCCTGCATTGTGTGGAAATCCAGCGTGCTTCAGTAGGAATATATGCAGGTAATGATTTCTTTACAGTACAAAACTATACAGTTACACAACCGAATATTGCATCATCAAAATATCAATGCAGGAAAAAAACCACAAATTCACAATAAATTATCAAATATAAGTTGTCATTTAAAAATAACTTTTGAAGTGACACAAATTTCAAAAAAAAGCTAAAAGGTTAAAGGAAGTAGATATGGGGGGGGGGTTGGTGCTGAGTCTTTCTGAAAGGGCATGGTAGGACATATATGGTTGAGAACCTCTTGTCTAAATCATATCCATTTTGAGTACATCCTTACATATGGTGAGAGATCCTAGTCTATTTTTTTAAATTTTATTTTCGGACAGACTACTTTCCAGTGTTCCTAGCAGTTTTTGTCAAGGAGCGACCCCTTGTCCCAATAGTTGGGATTTTTGGTTTTGTCAAACTCTAGATTACTGTATTCATTTGCTCCTGAATATTGTATATCCAATCTTTTCCATTGATTAACCATATAGAGCAATAATCTTAAAAAATATCAAATACCAACTCCAAAATTCAAAATGTCAGTGTTACTTTTATGAAATGGAGCTTTTGCTGGATCCTAGTATTAGCAATAATGGTGTTAACAAGTCACAATGACAGAGATCTCTACCTTGGTTCTTGGTTGCCGTGGCTTCATGGATCATTTGTGTCAAGAAGAATACTAGTTGTATTTATTACAATAGTTTTATTTTATTTTACAAAATGAACATCAAATTAGATGAACTTTTTGAGAAACTCTATTTCCCTGTCCCGGCCATTGTTAATCCATGTTATTTACTTGGAGAACCTGTCTGAATTTTGTATAATTCAAAAACAAAACAAAATTGTGTGCTTAAAGATCTATGGTTCCAGAACCATGATGAAAAATCAGAGGCATCTGTAACTGGATTTAAACACATGTAGGATTATGAAGAAGAATTTGTCACCCAGAATCATATTAACATTGAAATGGACATCAGTAGCCAAAGAAAGCAAAAACAAACAAATAAAAAAACCTTTAGGGGAACCTATTTTATCCTGATAAATAAGTAATTTTGAAAACTTCTTGCCTGTTTCTCTCCTCTCCCCAAACCTACACTGCCCTGTATTCAGTTCTTCAAACATATTATTCTCCATACCCTTACACTTGCTGTACCCCATCCTACAGCCCCTCAGGAACACAAATCCTCTAATCTTTCACCTTTACTTCTAAGTGCCTATATCTTCCTTCGAAACTCAGCTGAAATTGCACTTTTTGCAAGATGTCTTTCCCAGGCTCCACATTGTGTAACGTGGATCCCCCAGTGGTGCGATTCAGGTGCAGGCCGTACCCCTGCTAACAACCGGTTCTCTGAACTCAACTTAAAATTTCTTAAGGTTCTCCTGAACTGGGTGGGATCTGGCAGAATCCCACCACTGTTTTCTCCTCTCAGGTTGCTTCACATCTACTTCGTATATATCTTGAAGGTGTCTAATTATTTATACGCTGTTTCCTCTGTCAGAATATAAGATCATTGAGGTCAGGGATGGGTTTTGCCTTTTTTTGTATCTTCGTTCCTTAGGACAATGCCTGGAACATAGAAAGCACTCAGCAAATGCTCATGAATTTATGAATGCTTATGGACTATATGAAATTCAATTCAAGATATCCGAGTAAGAGACAGTGATATGAGATTGAATTTTAGGAGAGAAATTAGGGCAGATATTTAAATCTGAGAATCAACTACCTACGAAGGGTAATTTAAACTCTGAATATTGTTGAGGTTACTAAGAAAAATAACATAGAAAAAAAAGAGAAGAGGGCCCAGGAGAGAACTTTGAGAGAAGTCTATGGTTACTAGGAAAGTATTAGATGAAGATTCAGCAAAGGAAACAGAAATAGGAGTCAGAGTAGTACGAGAACTAAGAGAGAACAGTGTTAAGAAAATGTTGAGAGGAGATAGTATCTAGGAGGAAACAGTCATTTAGACAGCACAATAGAGTGCTGCTCCTGGGGTCAGGAAAGCCTGAGTTCAAATCCAGCCTCACTGCATGACCCTAATCAAGTCACTTAATCACTCAGTATCTCAGTTTTGTCATCTGTAAGATGGGATAAATAATAGTGTCTACCACCCAAGGTTGTTGTGAGGATCACATGAAATATTAATTATAAAGGATTTACCTCAGTGTCTAGCACGGTGCTATGTAGATGTTTCGAAGTATTGTTGCTGCTAACAGTGTTAAAGGGTGCTGAGAGGCCAAGAAAGAAGAGGACTGAGAAGTTAGACGATCGTTAGTGATTTCACACAAAACAGTTTCTATTAAATGATGATATCGGGAGCAAGACTTCAGAGGGTTTGGAATCAAGTGAAATCATGGAATCTTCAGGAGTTGGTGGCTTTCTCAAGCATTTTTGATAAGAAAGAGAGAATATGATAGGATGAGGAATATGCTAGAAAGAAATAGGATCGGACAGGATGTGATCACAAAAGCAAGCAAGGCAAGCCATCAGATATAGGTTGTACACGTGCAGTCATGTAAAACATTCCCACATGAGTCACATTGGTACAAGAGGAGGGAGTGAATATCTATTAAGGAAGTGTAAAAGGGTTGTCTTGTTGCAGTGATTACATACCAGTGTTACAGCGCAATTGCTTGGTGTGGTTTTGTGACTTTCTCTAGCTCCATTCTATCCCAAGTAAATAGGAGTAAATGAAATGGAAGGAATAATCTAAGGGCAGGCCTTGGTAAAGTGTGAAAAGGTAGGAAAGGGTTTGAGTGCGGATGATACCGTAGAGAACTGACTGACCAATTTGTAGACTAGGCAAAGGAAACAGTCCAATCGGTGCCAGGGTGGTAGCCTAAAACAGAAATGGGCGGTGGTGGACATGGAGGTTGGGGTGAGGATGAAAGTCAGAAGGAAATAAAGAATAACGAAGTATTGTAATTAAATAAGGTAATTGAAGAATTCATGTACACAGACGTACAGGGCAGTTTTGAAACTAATGCCAGGATCTTACACACTTTTAAAAAGAAGCATGAAACAAAAACCCACTGTCTCATGTACAATCCTTATCGTGTTCTGCTTTGGATATGGAGGTGCTCGCTTTTTGGTGTCTTGAGTTCAAAATTAGAAATCAAAGTTTTAAAAACAGTTGTTAAACATGTGATGGTAAAGATACTTTATTTCTTTACAAAATCACTGTATTAAAGTGAATGGCAGCATTTCCCCTGAAGTGAGTTATAATGGTGGCCTAAAGCTATGGAAAGTCTTTTTCAATCAGGTCATCCCTGAAGCTTCTTTCAGGAAAAAAAGGCCCCATTTCTTCATACAGAATTGACTATTACATCAGAAAACAAGGCAAAAGAAGAAGCTTAGTGAGACAGGTGGTGAAATGGACTTGTTGTTCTAATATCAATTATCAGAAAAATTCAAAAGTATCAAAGTAATTTGTACAGCTCCCAACAGAAAAGAATATATAGGGAAGGCATACATACGTACACTTAAAGGTACGACATTCTCAAGGGTATGACGATCCTCCTGTGTAGCTGCAGAGAGGTGGGGGAATAGGTCATGGACACTGAATAGATGGAGGAACAGGGAAGTTAAGCTATTAGAGAGTATACCAATATGTATATTAAATTTCCCTATTATGAGATGAGCAGTTGGGAGAGAGTAAAAGGATGTGAGCCCAGCACTGAATTCATTGAGGAATGAAGGAGAACATTCAGGGAATATATATAACAGCCACCGTAATGTCAACTGGATGATAAATTTAAATGGCATGATATTCAAAGGAGGAGAAGTTACTGAGTGATCATAGTAGAAAGATGTTAAGGAAATGGCATTAGAGAGGTAGGAGTATTCCCAATTCCCCTCCCTCACCAGTGAGTTACGGGCAAGATGAGAAGAAAAATGCAAACAGTACTGGAAAATGTGGCTATGGATGCCGTATCATTGTCAGGGAACAAGGTCTAGGTCAGTATTATAAAATGAAAGAAAGGAGAAAAGAAAGGTTATACAATGAAAATAAGTTTATTCATTACAGAACAAATAGGTATTCCAAGATATGACTATGAAATTAATGGCTTTTTCCATAATGGAATATTTGGGTTGTAGGAGGGCTGAATAGAATTGAGAGTGGGCATGGGGGATATAAAATTGGGTTAGTATTTCAGTATTTGATGGAAAAGAATCATTGGAATAATAACAGAATAATTTGTTCCCCTCACTCTCCCTCTCTTTCTCCTCTCCAAAGGAAGGTAAATTTGGATCGTCCAACTTTCATGGACTGTACCATGTCAATACCATCCATGCAGTTTTCTTGGCAAAAAGACATACTGGAGTGGTTTGCTATATCCTTCATCAGTGGATTAAGGAAAACAGAAGGTAAGTGACTTGTCCAGGGTTGCACAGTTACTGTCTGAGGCCATGTGTGAACTCATGTCTTCCTGACTTCAGGCCTAGTGCTCTATCTGCTGAACCAACTAGCTACCTTTCCATATCCTACCCCTCTTTCAACCTAAGACATAAGCTGCTGGAGGGCAGGAAATACTTTTTACCATTTGAATTAAAGGATTTGAAAAATTAGAAACAATTCTGGTTTAACATGTTATTCTATTCTGAGATATTTGTATTTTAATATAGATTAAATGCTTAAGCTAAAGCAACGAGGCTCTAGGAGTAAAATTTTAAGCATCAGTAAGGAAACAGAGGAAATGTTTTTGGTGGAAACAGACAGTTGACCTTTCCTTTCCTGTGCATGGAATTCAGAAAAAAGTTGTAAGGCCTTTGCCTGGTTACTAGAATCATTGGCAAATGATTAAATTATTCTGTTTTCTTGACTCCAAAGTAGAAACATGCTTTAAACAGATTGCCAATTCCCTCTGGGGAAAAGAAGGAAATGAATGGATTAAAATGAGAAGGAAAACACTCCTGTATCCCCTTTCACTCCCCCACCCCACCAAAAAAAAGAAAAGAAAAATTATATTATTCATGACCATTTATGCTGATGAATATTTATTGAGCTGCAGCATGAGCTTACAGTGAAGGCTGGGGAATTTAGTGGAGTAAATAGAAAATATAACAGAAAGTTTCCCCACATCTGGGACTGGCAGGTGCAAGGAAAAATGTCCTGGCTATGAAATGTAAGTGACAATTATTCCTGCTTAACAGGACAGGTAATTTAAGCCTCTTCTTTAGTGAAAATGGAAGATCAATCCCACACCCAAATTTGAGAAATCCCTGATACCAACACTTCTATTTAATTTCTGAATAAATCAAATTATCTCATTGGCAGCTCCATGGAATCACAAAATTTTAGAATTTGGAGCGATCTAGGTGGCCAATTATACCAAACCACAGGTAGCAATTTTCATTTTTCCAAATTAGCAAACAAACCTTGATTCCAAATGACTATCCTGTGAAGGCAATCTTGCACAGTGAATATGGCCTTACTGGTGTACTTAGAGGTCCAAAAGACCTGAATTCTAGGCTGATGTCAATGAGCAGTATTGTAAGCATGGGGAAATCATTTTAACTATATCAGCCTCAGTTTCCTTGTCTGTATAACGGGAATAGTACCACCACCCATGTCATAGAATCAAATGAGATTATACATGTAAAATAAACCTAAAATGCTATATTGTAAGCTGTTATTGTTAGGTCAGAGTACCTTCAGATATTAGTAATAACACTTATGGATAGCTCCAATTTTTTGAAATGTCTCCTGACATCACTTGTAAATTTATCTCTTTTTAATGTATTGCATACCCATCCCTCTTGGTTCTGCTCTCTGGGATCAAATGAATTAAGTTTCATCTTCCTCTGCATGGTGGGCCTTGAAATCCTTCACGTTAGATACCACGTGCATCCCTGATCTCCTGCCCCTTGATTCTTCTGTCCTCCAGTCTCCACATCCCTGTAATTGTAATCACTGCTTAACTCATATGGACTTAAGAGCAAACATCATTCTGGCTAACCTCTCTTTGCTCTCCAGCCTATCGGGGTCCACAATACAGGTATGGCCTGACCAAAGAAGAGTACTGTGGGATTGTCATAACCTTAGTCCTAAACACTAAACCTTCTTAACTTTGCTTATGTCTTAATTAGCTTTTTTTGACTTCTGAATCCCATTACTTTTACATATTGATTTTAAAAACATAATCTCTTTCGGATCTACAATCTATAATAACTAATTACTGTGTATTAGGCATTGTGCTTTCTAGATATTTCTTCATTACAGCCCTGAAGAGTAGGTGTTATTTTTATTCCCATTTTATCTATGAGGTTAAATGACTTAGTGAGGGTCATATGACCCTGAACACACAGTTATTAGGTGTCTGAGGCCAGATTTCCACCCAGCTCTTTCTGACTCCAGGTCCAGTACTCTACTGCACCATCTATCTAGACATATCTACCCCATCTTATGCTTGAGGAAAATATTCTTCAACTTATTTGTATAATTTCACATTTGTCCATATTAAATGCATTTTCTTTTATCTAAACAAAGACAATTTTCCTACCAATCTAATAAATATTTTGCATGAACAACGTTCCTTGATAAGCACTGATTCTAAATTTAGCTTTACTCGAAGTCTTTCTTCTCTCTGCAATTGGCTAAGTCTTCTAGAATATTCCCAGATGACTCAGCAGTGGGCACTATCTCCCTATGGACTAGGACATGAGACATAGCCTTCCTGGATCCAATCCCCTCTCACTAGATAGTCTTACGGATTTAGAACAGGTTCAAAATAACTTGATTCACTTGATTCAAGTACATATTTAGTATCTATGAATAGCAGAACACAGTATTAAGTGCTAATGGACATAAATTGGATAAAGATTGTGATTTCTTTAGCCTGTGGTACTCCTGAAGTGAGAACTCCTTCCACCTATGCAGATCACAGGCTATAACCCCTAAAAAGCCAAGGAAGTTGCCCAAGGAACAGAGAGTTTACTGTCCCAATGTCAGGCAGCCATTGTGTCAGATATGGGATTTGAACCCATCTTCCTGATTCTAATCCCAATACACCAGCTCCTATACCTCACACTGCCTGTAGTCTGAAGGACACTATCAAGCAATTTGTGATTGGACAAGGATATAATCTGGCCACATAATAAGAGTGCTGGAGAACAGATGGAAAGACCAAGCAACTCACTGATCCTCATAAAGCATTAAAGATACCAAGGGTGGACATGTGAATGGTCCTTCAGATTCAGGTAAAGTGAGTCAGTTATGCATAAAACACCCTATTCTCCATTAAACTGAAACAATGCCTCCTGGGCATGGATATCAAAGGGGAGAGTCATGAAATCTTCTTCCAGTTACCATCACGTCCAAGGTCAACGGTTCTGACAGAACTCACATACTCTGACTGGCATCTGCTTACCTCACTTTTGCTTCCACCCATTCACACATGGAGCTCACTGGGCTAATGTGAAACCTCAGTTTGAATACCAGAGTGGGAAACGCAATAATCAACCAAAGCAGATTTACTTAGCCGTATCAGGAGATGCGTGGTATTTCAGTTAATCAATCAACAGGTATTATTAAGTACCTACTATGCACCAGCACTTTGTTTAGGCCAAGGGATACACAACAAAAGAAAATGGCTATGCATTCTAGAAGTGTATATTTTAATAGGAAAGACAACATAAAAGTAACTAGTGATGTAAAAGATTCAAGAAAAGTGGAAGATAATCTGAGAAGACACTGACTTAGGGTTTGGAAACAAGAAAGTCTCCTCTATTTTTGTGAGACAATTAGGGTTGTTTCTTGTCCAGGGTCACACAGCTAGTGTGTGTCAAGTGTCTGTGGTTTAATTTGAACTCGGGTCCTCCTGATTGGTGCTCTATCCACTACTCCACCGAGCTGCTCCAATCGTTTCATATTTATCTTTGAGCTAGGTGTCCCAGTGGATAGAGCACCAGGCTTGGAGTCAGGAAGATTCATCTTCCTGAGTTCAAATCTTGCCTCAGACATTTACTATCTGGGCAACCCTGAGCAAGTCACCTGACTTTGCCTCAGTTTCCTCATCTGTAAAATGAGCTGGAAAAAGAAAAGGGCAAACCATTCCAGTAGCTTTGCCAAGAAAACCCCAAATTCAGTCATGGAGAGTCAGACATGACTAAAAAGTGACTGAATAACAGCAAAAGTGACTAGTGGCAAGAAAGATGCAAGCCAAGTAGAGAGAAGTTCATCTGAGCAGAGAAGTCACTGGGATGGGGCTTGGAAACTAGGCAAGTCTTCCTCTTTTCAATTTATCATTGATCTCAAATATTTTTAGAAAAGAGGAAAAACTGAATTCCAGGTGATAGATGATCTCCATAATGTCAAACGCTCCTCCTATCATTTCTTGGGACTTATTTCCTCTAAAACCATTCAGTGTGTTTGCAATTGTTAAAATGAGCAGGTAAACAGGATTTAAATCCATATGTTGCAAAATCACTTTGTTCCTTTGAACATACTGTAATTATAAACTATTACATATGATTTCTGCTACAGTGCTGAGGGCCTACATTGAAACACACACACACACAAACACACACATCCTTGGCAACAACTACCATTACAAAGAAATATTCTATATAACAAAGCTTTTTTGATACCTCATGGATTCAATTCTTTGTTTATCTAGTTAAAGCAAATTCTATTAAGAAAATAATTCCCCAGAAGCCACAAAATAGCAGAGGGAAGCATGGCTCCAGCCCAGAACAGCTGGGATGGTCGCTGGGTGAGGTCTATCACACACAGAGCTGGGAGCAGAGGGGCGAGGAGCCCAGCGTGGGCCACGCAGACCAACCAGACCAGGAGCCAGATGGAACAGGCCCTAGCACCATGAATCAGTGAGCTGTGGCAGTTACCAGACTTCTCAACCCACAAACACCAAAGACAACAGAGAAGGTTAGTGGGAAAAGCTGTGGGGAGTGAAAGAAGTTCATGGTTCTGCCACCGCCCCAGGCACAGAGGAGGTGGTGCAGCTAGAGAACTACAGCTGCAGTTGCTTCTGGCTCCAGGCCCATCTGGTGGGAGGAATTAAGTGACCGATCACAGAAGGAGTGCAGAGCCTGCTTAAGATCTGAGTCAGGTCCGTGTTGGCAGTTCTTGGTGAAAGAGGAATGCTGGTGTGGCATAGCTGACTGTATAGAAATAGCTCTGAAAACAACAGTGCAGCCCCTCAAGCTTGGAACAAAGTATTCTTTACTCTACAAGCAGTCATACCCCCAAAAAACTCAAGGGTCAAGTAAGTTGGCTGGAAACATGGCCAGGCAGCGAAAACAGACTCAGATTCAGTCTCAGACTTTGGAATCTTTCTTTGGTGACAAAGAAGACCAAAACATACAGCCAGAAGAAGTCAACAAAGTCAAAGAGCCTACATCAAAAGCCTCCAAGAAAAACATGAACTGGTCTCAGGCCATGGAAGAGCTCAAAAAGGATTTGGAAAAGCAAGTTAGAGAAGTAGAGGAAAAATTGGGAAGAGAAATGAGAAGGATGCGAGAAAACCATGAAAAACAAGTCAATGACTTGCTAAAGGAGACCCAAAAAAGTATGGAAAAAATACTGAAGAACACAACACTTTAAAAAATAGACTAACTCAAATGGCAAAAGAGCTCCAAAAAGCCAATGAGAAGAAGAATGCCTTGAAAGGCAGAATTAGCTAAATCGAAAAGGAGGTCCAAAAGACCTCCTGAAGAAAATACTACCTTAAAAATTAGATTGGAGCAAGTGGAAGCTAGTGACTTTATGAGAAATCAAGATATTATAAAACAGAACCAAAGGAATGAAAAAGTGGAAGACAATGTGAAATATCTCATTGGAAAAACCACTGACCTGGAAAATAGAGCCAGGACAGATAATTTAAAAATTATTGGACTACCTAAAAGCCATGATCAAAAAAAGAGTCTAGATATCATCTTTCAAGAAATTATCAAGGAGAACTGCCCTGATATTCTAGAGACAGAGGGTAAAATAGAAATTGAAAGAATCCACCAATTGCCTTCTCAAATAGATCCCAAAAAGAAAACTCCTAGGAATACTGTTGCCAAATTCCAGAGCTCCCAGATCAGGGAGAAAATGCTGCAGCCATCCAGAAAGACACAACTTGAGTATTGTGGAAACACAATCATAATAATACAAGATCCAGAAGCTTCTACATTAAGGGGTCGAAGGGCTTGGAATACGATATTCCGGAGGTCAATGGAGCTAGGATTAAAACCAAGAATCACCTGCCCAGCAAAACTGAGTATCATGCTCCAAGGCAAAATATGGATTTTCAATAAAATAGAGGGCTTTCAATCTTTCTCAATGAAAAGACCAGAGGTGAATATAAAATTTGACTTTCAAACACAAGAATAAAGAGAAGCATGAAAAGGTAAACAAGAAAAAGAAATCATGAAGGACTTACTAAAGTTGAACTTTTTTGTTTACATTCTTACCTGCAAAGATGATATGTATGATTCATGAGACCTCAGTATTAGTGTAGCTGAAGGGAATATGCATATATATATATACACGTATACATATACATATACATATGTGTGTGTATGTATATATATGTGTATGTGTATGTATGTATGTATGTGTGTGTATGTATGCATATATATATATATATATATATATATATATATATATAGAGAGAGAGAGAGAGAGAGAGAGAGAGAGAGAGAGAGGGAGGGAGAGAGAGAGAGAGAGAGAGAGAGAGAGAGAGAGAGAGAGAGAGAGACAGAGGGCACAGGGTGATTTGAATACGAAGGAATGATATCTAAAAACATAAAACCAAACTAAGGGATGAGAGAGGAATATATTGAGAGAGGGAAAAAGGGAGAGATAGAACGTGGTAAATTATCTTGCATAAAAGTGGCAAGAAAAAGCAGTTCTGTAGAAATGGAAGAGGGGGCAGCTGAGGGGGAATGAGTGAATCTTGTTCTCATCGGATTTGATCTGAGGAGGGAATACCATACATACTCGACTGGGTATCTTACCCCACAGGAAAGAAGGAGGAAGAAGACAAAAAGGGGGGGATAATAGAAGGGAGGGTAGATAAGTGGGAGGAGGTAATCAAAAACAATCACTTTTGAAAAGGGACAGGGTCAAGGCAGAAAATTCACTAAAGGGGGATAGGTTAGGAAGAAGCAAAATGTAGTTAGTCTTTTACAACATGAGTATTGTGGAAGGGTTATACATAATGATACGCATGTGGCCTATGTTGAATTGCTTGTCTTCTTAGGGAGGGTGGGTGGGAAGGGAAGAGGGGAGAGAATTTGGAACTCAAAGTTTTAAAAACAGACGTTCAAAAACAACAAAAAAAATTTTTTTGCATGCAACTAGGAAATAAGATACACAGGCTATGGGGCATAGAAGTTTATCTTGCCCTACAAGAAAGTAAGGGAAAAGGGAATGGGAGGAGAGTGGGGTGACAGAAGGGAGGGCTGACTGGGGAACGAGGCAACCAGAATATATGACATCTTGGAGTGGGGGGGAGGGTAGAAATGGGGAGAAAATTTGTAATTCAAACTCTTGTGAAAATCAATGCTGAAAACTAAATATGTTAAATATATTATATGAATAAATTTTAAAAAAAAGAAAATAATTCTCTTCAAGTATTTTCCATGGTCACTCTCTAATAGTCACTTAATAAGAGTAGCATTTACATAGAATACAATCCATGCCAGCCACTGTGCTAATTACCTTACTAATACTATCTCATTTGAACCTCACCCCATCCCTAAGATAGGTACTATTAGTATCCCCACTTCCTATTTGAGAGGATTGAGGGAGGTTCAGTACCCTGCCCGTGGTCACACAGCTAGGAAATGTCTGAGGCACAATCTGAACTCAGGTAAGTAACTCAATTTGAGCGCCGTTGCTGCTTTTTCTTTGACTATGATTTCATTGTTGGGGCAATTCCTGGCAAAGGAACTGTCAGTAATCCTGTTGGGATAAGTACGGCAGGCAGGAATAGACATCTGGATTCTGTCGATAATACTGAGGGACCGTGAGCAAAAAATGACTTGCCTGGGCTCACTCTGATTTTAAGTGTTTACAAGTAGAGTTAGGGCCCTGTTCTCCAAGCTCTAGCTAGGGTGAGGAAGCAGGGGCTTTTCTCAGGCAGACAAATGTATTGGATTCTAAGAACACTTTATGGCAGGACGGGGCAGGGTGGGGAGAGAGCAAGAGAATTTATCACCTAGTGATTAAAACTAATTAAATTAGTTTAAATTGGAGCTTTCAAATAGATCCTGCATATAGACCCTCCTCCATAGCAGCTTTGCCCACGTGACATCCCAGGGAATTCATCTTCCCTGTATAAGGCAGTGCCCCCCGCCTTTTCTTCAAGGTACAAAAATTCCTGGGTTTGTCCCTCTCTGGTCTGCTTGGCTTTATGTCTAAAACTCCATCTTTTGCCCCAAGCTGCTTTTCCATATAAACAAGGGTCATTCATTATAAAGGAGGACAGCTGGCAAAGTGTATCCAACAGCAAAGCAGCTGTGTAGCAATGGGTGTATCCCTCTGTCAAGTTGCCACATGCTGCTCACTCCACTTTGAACTTAGGCTGGCCATTCCTCTCCTTGGCTTCCTTAATGTTACTTCTAGTACTTTATTTTGTTCCCTCCTAGTATTTTACTCTCCCTTATATTTATGAAATTGGTCTCCCAGTTTTTGCACCAATATCAGTACAGTGCCGGAGAAAGGGCACTGGATCTGAAGTCAAAAGACCTGAGTTCAAATCCTGAATCAGACCCGGGAAAATCACTCAATATTTCCCAGCTTTTCATTCCTCATCTGATCCTAATGATAAGGAAGATGAACTAAATTGCCTCTGAAATACTTTTGAGAACTAGATCAAAGATGTGTGTGTGTGTGTGTGTGTGTGTGTGTGTGTGTGTGTGTGTGTGTGTGAGAGAGAGAGAGAGAGAGAGAGAGAGAAACTTATTTCACAGTCTGGTGAATCCTATAGACTTCTCAGAATAATGTTTTTAAATGCATAGAATAAAATACACCGGACAACAAAATTTTATTAAATAAATGTGATTTTCCCTCATTCAAATTCAAAGATCCCATTAGATCTATCCATGATTCCTCCCATGGATCTCACATTATGAACCCATGCCTTAGAGCTATGATCCTTTGCCCTTTTTGTCCAGGCACGACCACCTACAGTCAGTCCTGGAGATGATGTTATAACTAACCCTTAGGTGTAGCCTGACACAAAGGCCCCATCTCTCATTGCCCTAGCAATCCCTTGCTACTGTTATCACTGGAATGGATATTTATTATTCTTTTTCTAGGTCCACATCAAGTTAAACCTTCCCCCCTGTATTAATTCTTTAACTTTTAATAGTGATCACCCTCTGAACTGCAATAACTCAGGAAAAGTAATATGGCCTAGTTATCTTTACACTTAATCCAGAATTATTTTACGTCACTTAGCTCGTCATTTCTAACTTGAGAATCTTTATCTTTCCAATGAAGTGTTTAGACTAGATGATCTATGAAATTCTCAAAAACCCAGGGAACTCTGTGAACACATCACTGTGAATGTTTCCTACAAAGATCAGCGTACAGCTTATCCATGCCTAACAGTCTTCTGTGACTCTTGTCCATGCCTTTCCAAAATTTCCATATAGAAGGTCAATTTAAAGTTCTTGAAGCTTTCCTCATTTTCTCTTGACATTTCACAGATAATAGGGGAGAATAGGGTCTGTCTGGCATCATTCCTCTGTTATAGAATAAGATTTAGAGTTAGACAGGTCTTTATAGGTTATCTGTCTAACCCCCTCATTTCACAAATAAGGAAACTGGGACCAGAGAGGTTAGCTGACTTGCATGGACCACACAGCTATTAAATGTTTGAGGTTTTTCTAACTCCAAGTTCAGTTTTCTATCTGCTACAGAATGGTACTCTAAAAAATCGTATTTTAATAAGAGCCTTTATTCCTTTTTTCCTATATCTATATCTATCTATCTATCATTGTGATGTATCACAATCCACTCGCACGCACACTATGTACCTTTCCTTTGCCCTCTGAGGGATATCCATTCTCATCATCCATCAACATATTCTGTTTCCCTGGGGAGACTGCAAATTCCTGAATATCACATTCTATGTCTCTCCTTTTATATCCCTTGTCAATGGCTAGCCCATTGGAAGGCCCATTGTGGGGGCATAATGAGCCTATGTGAAGTGGTTCAGTCTGTCCCAGATACTGGCACCACAGAAAACAGGTTGTTGTAGCCTACTCTGCTATATTAGATGCTATCTCTTCCTGTTAACTTCTTCTATTAAGACAAGAGAAAACCCACTATTTGTCTTTCCTTTTCATTCTCAGAGTGCCAATTAGTGTTGACACATTTTTTTTCTGTTCTACATCTGGAAGTGTTGCTGGGAATAGTTGAAGAAGACTGTCATTCAAGAGAGTACCACCACCCTGTACCTGAGAAGGAAGCAAATCTCCCTGCAAATCCATCATGTATGGTGGGGGGGATGACAACATGTGTTGAGCAGCTGTATAAACCTGCTCCTCTGATCTCTCTTTTCAACTAATTAATTAGAACTCTCCCTGACATATGTTCATATTGAAGACCACATGTTTCCTCTGCTAATATTCCTAGAGAAGCTTGTCACACAATATTTTCTTCCATTTTCCCCAGGTTCCGAAGTAAGGAGGGAAAGACAGAATCTATTGAGCTTCCAGGTGTGTCTGAAAGCAAGCTAAAATTAGCTTTTCAAATGTAAAGGATTATTAGGGAAAGTAGGTAATTGCCAAAGTGAGATGAATTAAAGAGACTTGTTTCCAAACAGCTGCATTTTCACACTCCCACAACTGAGATTAAAGCTATTTCATTTGTACCTGTGATGTGATAGGTCAATGCAGGGCTTTACATTTAGTAGGCAATTAACAAATATCGATTGAAATGAATGGAATTGAATAATACAGAGAGTCAGCATGGTATAGTGGATAGACAGATGATCTAGGAGTCTGGATGAGCAAGGTTCAGATCCTGTCTGTCATATCTATTGCCTGTTGAACCGAGGGCAAATCACATAACAACACAATGTCCCAGATATTTTAAGTTATGGAGAAATGTTCAATCTCTTTCAGAAGAATTGTTTGTGCAACAGAAGTTCACTAGATCAATGACCTTATAAGTCAATCAAAAGTTGTATATGAGGTAACATGGTGTTCATTGAGGATTGACCTTGAAGTTAGGAGTGTATACAGCAGGGAAGTTGATGTTTTGGGTCTGTGTAGTGGTTTTTCTTATTGGATGAACTGTCTTTTAATGAAATCTATCTATCTCTCTCTCTCTCTCTCTCTCTCTCTATCTACCTATCTATCTATCTCTTTAGCTATTGTGTCAAGAACAGGAAAATAGTATGTGTCCCAGAAAGAGTATGATTCCAAGCACCTAGGGAGGTGGGATTTGATAGCCAAAAGGCTGCAAACTGCTTGCGATGAAGTGCCATGGTGTCATGATTCTAGACAAAACAAATTCAATAAATGATAGATGGATAGATGGATAGATAGATAGATGTAGATAGGTGGATGGATGGATGGATGGATAGAGATATCTGTACATCTGTGTATATATATATATATAAATGTATCCATATGTGTGTGTATAAAATCTCCATTTCTACATTTACTACTGCCTAAAAAACATATTCAGATGGGGGGCCTTGAGACTCTACGAGATACTCAAACAGTGAAGAAACAACCAGTAAAATTTCCTTGTGTCATAGTAGAGTGGATAGAACGCTAGACTAGGAGCCAGGAAGGAAGTGGGATCATCTCCTCTCCCTAACTCATATTAGCTGTGTGATCATTGGCAAGTCTTTTGAGCCTCAGTTTCCTCATTTGTAAAATGGCAAAGTAAAGCTCTTATAATAGAAGATTGTTGTAAGGATTAAAAAGTATTGCATTTGTAGTATTTTGCAAACACTAAAGCCCTGTGTAAAAGTCATCTATTATGATTATTTCACTAAAATGAATTAAAGAGAGAAGGAAGTGGACCTAAATATTTGAGAATTAATTTCATACAGCAAAGAATGGATGAATGAATTTTAACATGCTTGGAGATTGATGTTAGCAATGTTTAATGGGTTAGATTTTGAAATTCTGTTAAGCATATTGTATTTGGGAAAAGATAGATAAACCATACATTAACATTTTAACATAGTTCATATTTAGTTTTCTTAACATAGTTTATATTAAACTATATTAACATAGCTTACAGTTCATACTGCTCTTCAATGAACATAGTTTTCTTTTCTATTTGTATCTCCAGAATTAATCATAGTCCTTTGTACAAAGTGAGCACTTTATCATTTCTTTTTCATTGAATATAGTTTGGAAAAGAGAATCTTGAAGGATTCTTCTTCCTCTGGGATTTTCTGGTTTTGCGAATACTACAGTATTGCCCCTTTTAGTTCATAAGCATCATAACAGGTCATATATGTCAAGCTGGAAAAGAACTTCAAGGCTATCCAGCCTAAAAATGTGTTTTTAATGATGAGGAAAATAAGTCCCAGAGCACTGCTATGACTTTCCAAAGTCAGAAAGGTAGTAATTAACAAGTCTGAGATATGAAGCCAATAACATGTTTTTATTATTGTTGTGATGGTCATAATGGTGTTGGTGTTGGTGCGGATGTTGGTGGTGGTTATTAAGAAGTTACTTCTTTCTACTTCTCTAATGGATATAAATTCTGCTCTAGTTACATAAGTGGATAATCAAATACAGCACATACATTTAAGGGAGAAAGAGCCTGAAAAGATTATTTTAATTGAATACACATTTATTAAGGTCCCGCTCTAGTCTAGTTTTCTAGATATTGGAAATTAAAAGATGTAAATGACACACTCACTAGGGAGTGGAATGACAGAACTGAATAAGCATTTATATGGTACCTACTGTGTGCCAGGCACTGTGCTAAGAGCTTTTCACAAATATTATTTCATTCGATCTTCACAACAACCATGTGAGGCAGATGCAATTATTATTCACAAATTATATTTAAAGGAACTGATGTAAAAAAAGAAGTTAAGTTACTTGCCCAGGATCACACAACTAGTACATTTTTAAATAATAATTTTAATTTAAATCTTTCTGACTTCAGGCCCAGTGTTTTATCCACTATGCTACCAGCTACTCTTAAGAAGCTGGGCACTGTGAAAATGACAATTGGAGAGAGGACAGGCAAAAAAACAGCTGCACATCACACTTGACACACATATATCACCTGGAAATGCAGCATGATCTATTAGAAAAAGGACTGAACTCCAAGTAGGAAGATCCCTGTTAGGAATTTAACTCAGCCATTTATGAACTGTGTGACTTCATAAACTCGCTGATTTTCAATCTCCTCCTTTATAAAATGGGTTCCAGAACAAGGAAAAGTGTTATTCAATGAATAGTGGATTTGTAGTAAGATTAATTGGGTTCAAATTTTAGTTCTACCATTCATTCCCTGTATGTGACCTTGGGCAAGTCACTGTGTCCCCTTGAACAAAGTCAGCTTATTTGAGGGGTTTGGATTAAGTGATCTCAAAGGTGCTCTCCGGGATGTGCTCTCTGGGGTTAAGAACCACTGTGTAAACTCAAATTTTTATAAGAATATAAAATAATAACCTCAGGATTCAGTTCCTTTTGTAGTTCATCAATGATGCTTTGCTTGGTGGCATAGAGGAAGACTGAGCCTTTGTATCGAAACTGGATGATATAGGCAATGGTCAAATTCAGCTATGTGCTGAAGTGGGTAGAGAATAGTCAGGAAGTTGACTGTATCTGGGCTTGCAAAGCCTTTGTAGATTTGCAATAAAATTGATGTAGGTTGGGCAATGGAGTAGGTAACTTTCTGGACAAATGGAAAATATTCACATTCTGACAACTATTGGCAATAAGTATTCATTTTAGTGCAACTAACTCTGAGAAGTTGTATGGAGAGAGAACTAACTCCAAACTTAAGAGCACTTGGAATTATACTCTTACACTATCATATACGGTCTGAGCAGCTATAGGCCAGACACTTAACCCCTTAGCTCCCAGACAAAAAATAAAACTGTAAGTTTCATGTGAGTTAATGATCTTCATTGGTGGAGAGAATTCCAAGACTAGAAGAGATCTATGCTTTCTCACTATGCCTTTTTAATAGGTTTCACCAATTATTTGGGTAAATGAAATGATGACACAATAACAAATTTGCAGAAAAATACAAATTTAAAAGGAAAACATAACATACTGGATGAGGCATTCTGAATCCAAAATGGTAATGTCAGATTAAATAGTCTTAATATAATCAGAATTCTACTAGGGATAAATGTAATTTCTTACTTGTTGACTCAAAATATCAATGTTTTAAGCACAGTAGAATAAAGATTTGATTAGATAATGTTTCCTTTATTTTCTTTTTTTGAAGTGGGGGAGGCGAGGCAGTTGGGGTTAAGTGACTTGCCCAAAGTTACACAGCTAGTGGGTCAAGTCTCTGAGGTTGCATTTGAGCTCAGGTCCTCCTAACCCCAGGGCTGGTGCTCTATTCACTGTACCACCTAGATGCCCCATCAATAATGTTTCTTTAAAAATAACCTAGGGATTTTAGTTTACTGCAAGTTCAAAAGGAGTTCTCAGGTCGATGTGGTAAAGAATGACAAGGATATATTAAATTTCAATGAAAGGTGTGGTTACAGCAACATAGTGGTGATAGTCTCACTGCATTGGGTCTCTGCCTGATCATATTTTATGAATCTAGTTCAGTTTTTAGTATATTCAGCTAAAGAAGGACATTAATTCATAGGAGGGTGTTCAGAAGATGGAAAGTAGGATAGGTAATAGTCAAGTTCATACCACATAAAGGCTGCTTGAAGGAACTAGGGATATTTTTTAGCTTAGTCATTGATACTTTCTCCAAAATTCTACTTCATATTTACATTTATAATTTATGTGGACTCAGCTTTGTATCTGTTTTTTTTCACTAATAAATCTTGGTTACATAGGAAATATGATAAATTTGTTTCAAAATCTGTGTGGGTTTGAATTAGATGGCCACTAATGTCTCTTCTGGATCTAAAGACACGGTATTATAATGTGGTGAATCTACTGGCATTGTTCTGGGCATGTCACAACCTTTTGGCCTCAGTTTATTCATCTCTACAATTAAGTTATTGAACTAAATAATTTCTTCCTTAACCCAAAAATTGATATATGATTCCATGAGCATTTTGTTCCCTTTACCACATTCAACTGTAGACATCCTATATTCCATTTCTTTAGGATGGCAGGCTATGTCAGGAAGCTTATATAATCAATCAGGAAATCATTTGATGTTGTGCAGTTGTTTCAGTTGTATCCAACTCTTCATGACCCCATTTGGGGCTTTCTTGGCAAAGATAGTGCAGTGGTTTGCCATTTTCTTCTCCAATGAATTGTAAAGATAAGGAATTGAAGTAAACAGGATTAAGTGGCTTGCCCAGGGTTACATATCTAAGTGTCTAAGGTTAGATTTGAAATCAAGAAGATGAGTCTTCCTTACTCCAGACTCAGCTCTCTATGTACTGTGTCACTTAGTTGTACTGTTATTATAGGTATAATGAATTAAACCCTTAACCCTCCCAGGCAAAATTTGTCTGTGGTTTGGAAACACAATGCTTTACTCAAAGAAATGATTCTAATATTGTCCATTCAAGACCCTATATCTGCCTGGCTCAATGACTAAGTTATAGGTGGGGGCAGGATGTATGAATAGAGAATAGTTTTTCAGGTTAAAAGAAATCTGGGTGTTTCAGTAATCTGAAAGCTTAATAAAAGTCAACAGTGTAATCTTACATCCAAGAAAGCTGATTGGAATTTTTTAATGCATACAGTCACAGAATTTAAAACTAAAGAAATATGAAATACACTATACTTTGTCCTGGCCAAAGCAAATATATGATTCAAATTTTGGTGTCACATGTTAGAAAGTATATTGAAAGAGAAGGGCATTAGGAGGAAAAGCAATCAAGATGGTAAAGAGCCATAAATCATCCTGTAAGATGAGTAGTGAAGGAACTGAAAAATTTTAATCAACCAGCAAGTAGTTATCTGATCATAGTATCATTATAGATTTAGAGAAGGAAAAGACCTTTGATACCATATAGATCAACTGTCTTTGAGACAAGTCAAGCTTAAGAATTTTTTCCCTCTGAATACTTAAGGTTTATTATTTCTTATTGCATCATATTTTTAGCTTACATTCATATTCCATAAGTTTTTGTCATTTCCCAGTTGATGGCCACTCATTTAGTTTCCAGGTTTTTACTATCACAAAGAATGCTGCTATATTTTCCTATACATTAGATCTTTCTTTCTGTCTTTGATTTCTTGGAAGTATATGCCCGGTAGAGAAATCACCGGGACAAAGTGCATGGGAAGTTGAATCACTTTTTTGCATAATTCCAAACTGAAATATGGACTAATTTGAGGACTTCACAGATCTAACAACAAAGCTTCAATGGTCATGTCTTCTCATACTCCCTCCAACATTTTTGCTCTCTTTAGTCATCTTTTCCAATTTGGATGGTGTCAGGTGGGTACTCAGAAGTGGCGTGGTATCAGGAAGATGTAAGCTTAAGTACTACCTCTTATACATTTTCAATGTATGGATATTGGCAAGTTACTGAATTTCCCTGTGCTCTAGGTATCTCTCTAAGACTATAAATGGCGGCAGAATTACTGGTTTGTATTGATAAAGAAAGTTTCCTCACAAGGGAATTCCACTCACCAATGAAATCACAGGTTGTGTCGTTATCTTAGGCAAATCCTCACATGTGTTTAAATTTGCATTTCTCTTACTATTAGTGACTTAGAGCACATATTAATGAGGTCATCTAGAGTTTGCAATATCTATTTGGAAAAGAGTCCCCAACCTTTGACCACTTATCTTTAGGTAATTGGCTCTTGATAGTACATCTTTGTGTCAGTTTTTCATACATTCCTCCCTCATTTTGCATGAGGAATCAGCAATGCTTTTTCGATCACAAAATTTCACACACAGTTGCCTCTGACAAAATTGTCAAAGTAGGGGTAGGGGGGTGACTGAGGTTGACAGTAAAAGCAGCGATATGAGGAATCATTCTGCAGGTCCATTGAGAGCACTTGAATTAGCAGGAACTAAGTTGATTTCGTTTTATGCTTCTGTTGATTGTCGTATTTGAAAGTCAAATTTTCTATTCAGCTGACTGTGTTTCCACAATAACTCATTTTTTTTTTATTTCTGGCTCTGTGCAATATGTTCTCCTTGTCCTGGGAACTCTGGAAGTTACCTATGATATCCCTAGGAGTTTTCCTTTTGGAATCTTTTTGAAGAGGCCATCAGTGGATTCTTCCAATTTCCATTTTGCACTCTGGTTCTAGAATATAAGGGCAGTTTTCCCTTATAAATTCTTGAAAGATAATGTGTAGGCTATTTTTTTTGGTCATGGCCTTCGGTTAGTTCAATAATTTTTAAATGATCTCTCCAGGATCTATTTTCCAGCTCAGCGGTTTTTCCAACGAGATATTTCACATTGTCTTCTTTTTTTTTTTCTTTTCGTTTTGTTCTACAATTTCTTGATTTCTCATGAGGTCATCAGTTTCCATTGCTTGATTCTAATTTTTAAGGAATTGTTTTCTTCAGTGAGCTTTTGGACCTCCTTTTCCATTTGGCCAATTCTGTTTTTAGGCATTCTTCTCCTCATTAGCTTTTTGGACCTCTTTTGCCATTTGGGTTAGTCTATTTTTAAGGTGTTATTTTCTTCAGTATGTTTTTGGATCTCCTTTAGCAAGCTATTGACTGATTTTTCCTGATTTTCTTTCATTCCTCTCATTTCTTTTCCCAATTTCTCCTCTACTTCTCTTACTTGATTTTCAAAATCTTTTTTGAGCTCTTCCATCACCTGTGACCAATTCATATTTTTAGATGTAGGATCTTTGACTTTGTTGTCTTTTTCTTGTTCATTTTGATCTTTGTCACCAAAGTAAGATTCCATAGTCTAAGGTTTTTAACTGTCAGCTCATTTTCCTAGCCAATTACTTGACTTTTGAGCTCTTTGTCAAGGTATGACTCTGCTTCCAGAGTGGAGAGTGATTTGTTCTAAGGTTCAGGGGTTTTGGGCAGATGTTTGCAGAACTACTTGTAGGCACCTTTAAATTTTTATTTCTTCTGAGGTGGTATGATCCAAGGAAAGGTGTTTACTCCTCTCCTGGCCTGTGCTGTGGTCTGTGAGAGACCTCAAGCACTGTTCTCTGCCCTGGAACTGCAAAGAGGATTCTCTCCTCACAGCCACCACAAGCTCTTCTACACTGGCACTCCTCCTCATCCCAGGACTGCCACCCTGGACTGGGATCCAGATCTAAGCAGGGCAAAGCAAGAGAATCCTGCCTCAGCACCATCAAAGATATCCCTTCCCTCTCTCTCTAATCAGATCCCCCCAACATCTGTGCTCTTAGAGCTCCAGAAGCAGCAGCTGCTGCTACAGCAGCCTCCACCACCCTGGACTGGGTCCAGACAGTGTTCTTCTGTCACCCAAGTCTGACACACCTTTCCCACTGACCTGCTAAGTTGTCTTTGGCATTTGGCAATGTCTTTGGCATTTGCTTAAAGCTCTGGAAACCACCACAGCTGCCAGTGATTCAGTACCCTGAGGCCTGCTCCACCCAGTCTGCACCTGCCATGCCTGTGCTGGCGAGGCCTATGCTGGGCTGGGCTCCACTTCCAGCATGGTTCGATAGACCCTTCCTGTCCACTTTCCAAGCTGTCTTGGACTGAAGATTTGTTTCGCTTTGTCATTTTGTGAGTTCTGTAGCTCTCAAATTTGTTTAGACACATTTTACAGGTATTTGGAGGGATTTGTGGGAGAGCTCAAGCAAATCCCCGCTTTTACTCCGCCATCTTGTCTCTGCCCCACAAAAGAACAATTTATTTTTAGGATCTTACACTTCGTTGATGTGTTTGTTTATGTGTATGTGTTGTGGGTGAGGTTAAGGTACAAGTTGTAAGCGACTAAAGATATACATGAACCTTCAAAATGGGCCAGAACATTAAGAATTTCATTGGGGAATTTACAAAAAGTCTACTGTAAAACATGATACATGTAATCAGGTTTGATGCAGGCCAGTAATTCTAAGGTACCTTAGTGAGAGGAGTGAGCACCTACTTTCCTTGTGTAGCAGTATAGATGTTCCAAGCAAAGGTTCCATGCTAGAAGCAAGAATCTTGAGTGGAGAACAGTAAGCTGGTGTATTTAGTCTATGGAGGGATGCGTTGCTCAATAGGCCTGGGGATGTACGTTGGAGCTACCCTGGAAAGGTCTTACTTGTCAATGTGAAGGATCTGCAGAGTCGACTCTAGCAATTTACCCATGATGTTCTTCTGATTCAAGAGAAGGGAGTGTTTAAGGTAATGCCAGTCATTGGTGAGGTAGGGTGACAGAGTGAACAGTGGTCTTGCCTCAAAAATGAGTGCAGGGGCCACATCAGTCACCTGTATTGTGACCCTTTGCAAGTCACTTAAACATTCAGATTTTTCAACAACTCTCCAAGACTATAAATGGAGGAAGTGGAGGTGCTGTCCTTATCTAGGAGTTCATTATACCAAAAAAATCAAAGGTCCAGTCCTAATCCCTATCAGTCATTCATACATTAGTGTAAAGGAGTGCCCTGGGACTCTGTTATATTGATGGTTATAGAGGAAAGCCAGAAGTCACTAATTGTAGAAGCATGAACACTGAGGTGGGGAGGACTACAGACAGAATGAAGTTCACGGCAATGAAAACAAATGTCTACTTTACAGGAAGCCCTTCTGGCTTGAAAGCCAAGCCATTACATTCTACTTTCCAAAGAATGCGACTTCAAACCCCTTGAAGAATTGTCTACAATGGAATAATAAATGTCAAGAAGATGACAAATTGTGAACAACTCTGACTGCAAAGCATTCTCAATCCCCGCTTCTCTGAAATGATTCCTTGCCAAGCATAACAGAATGTAACAGGTGGCTACTTTTACGTACAGATGCTAAATGTCATACCTGCAGATGGTTCATCAGTGGAACATGCAAAAAACATCTTAATTATATATCATGAAGCCTTTTCATAAAAAAATTAAAAGATAGGCATTCATTATGCCTGTTTGAGTTATATCTTGGAGTGCAGCTGCTGTTACAAGTGAAGCTGTGTCTTTAATCAAAACAAGCATCAGTGGATCAATTTAATGATAAGAAAGTTCTAACTTCAGGTTAGAAAGTTTCTGGCAAGGCAAACTTCCCTCCTGTTCACTGCTTCATCTATCAAAGTAACATAGTCTCCTCCCCTGGAATTCCCTCTCTGTGTGCCTATTAGCTGAGACAGAGAAAATTATCCTGAAACAGAAGAAGTGTACATTCAGAGACACATATTGCCTTCACACTACCCTGCATTACAAACTACATACAACTCAGATCAGATGAGACTATATTTGCAAAGGCTTTAGCACAATACTTGGCACACGGTTTAGTAGGTCCTGTATAAACCCTTATTCCCTCCCCTCCCCCACAGTTACATTACATTCCTGCTTTTCACTGACCATTATTTCCAGTTAAACCAGCATATCAGTTAAACCAATAGTGTTTTCCTCTTGTAGGATACGTCATTAGCTTCCTCTGGCAAACTCACTCCTTAAATTGAATTTTGGGGTTTTAATGTTCTTTTTTATTTTCTTTTTTTTAGGATCTTAAGGTATGGACTCTAAGGTAGCAGCAGGGTTCATTTGCAAACAACATAAGTTCCACTGCTGTAAACTTACATTTCATTGTGACCTCCAAATCCCAAAGTCAAAGATAAAGAAGGGACTACAGATTTCTAGTCCAACTGCTATTTCAACAAGAAAACTATCATATCCTCAATATTTGCTCACCCTTTTCTTGCCGGAAAGCCTTAAAATGATATTCCCATGAACGATCACCAGTTTTATTTATGTTCTTTTTTTCTCATCACTTGGTTTTAAATTAAACTATAAACCATAGCCCCAAGTAAATGCCATCTTTCAGGACATAGATTTTTTTTTAAATTAAGGGTATTTAGGAGTTCGTATTGTATAAAAGATGCAAGGCTGTCATCATTGTTAGAAACAATTGGGTTTGATTTCTGCCTCTGATGTGTACTGGCTTTGTGAACCTAGGCAAGTCAATTAACCTCTCTGTGACCCAGGAATCACTCGTAAGACAACAAATGGCCCCAGCTGCAAATCTATATCTATAGTGTAAGTTTCTACACCCTACATCCTTTTATCAACCAAATCAGTGTTTGGGAAAAAAATAAAATAATATTAATGATATAGAAAACCAAATGACAAAAGAAATCATGAAATATAAATAAATTGAATATGAACTTTTAAAGAAAAATGTGAAGAATTCAGAGAAACGTTTGTGAAATATGAAAACCGAACTGAGAAAATAGTGTACACACTTCTATAATAATGTAAGTAAAAAGTGCGATAATAGGGAGTTGTGTGTGATAAATGACCTATTCTATGGCCTAGTAAAATTATCTTTCTAGTTATTCCTTCCACAGTAGCCTAAAGGTCCCATGTCTTTGCCTTTGCACAAGTGGTATACATCCCAGTAACAAACGCACTCCTCATCACTCTCTTAAATTCCCTAGTCGGTCTCAAAGTCAACTCAAGTACCACCTCCTTCTGCATGAGGTCTTTCCTAGTGACCTCAGTTGTCAGTGTGTATCTCCCTTCCCCCCAAAAAATGTGCTTTTAGTCATATGCAATAATTTTGATGTTCTTATTTTGTGGCAACTGTAGTCATATATCTATGTGCCCTCCGCTAAAAGTAAGATCATCTGTTATTAAGCATATTAAACCAGGTTGACCAGGCTTGACCAAATTTACCTGGACTGTTGTCAGTTAAGTTCTAGATTTCATACCATGTACACGATTTTTTTCCAGTGATGTTTTCCTCAGTGCTTTTAATCCCTCCTTTTTTAAAAGAATGGATATTACTACAAAGAAAAGTACAAAAAAATACCTTTTGAGGAACACGTTTCAAGGACAGTGAGAATAGTTTAAGGGGCTGCTTGCTGGTGTGGAGAAGTCAAGTGTCATTTAAGCCAAAACTGAAAGAAGCATGATTTCTGCAAAATTGAAAGTGCAATCAAAGATTGTTTGGTTGTTGTTGGTGGTGGTGGTGGTGGGAAGAACTGACAAGAAGTACCCCAACTTCCCTTCCCTCATTACTTTTTAATTCTTTGAAGTCTGGCTTGTGACTTCATCATGCAATTGAAACTATTTTTTCAAAAGTTATTAATGATATCTTAATCACCAAATCTAATGTCCTTTTCTAAATTTTCATCCTTCTTGAACTCTCTGAAGGTTTTGACAAAGTTGATAACTCTCTTTTCCTTGCTACTCCTTTCTCTTGAGGTTTTCCTGACACTACTCTCTTCTGTTTTTTTAAGTTCTTCCACTGTCTATCCACTTACTCCTACCCCACTCCCCAGATCTTTATCTACTTCCTACCTATGAACAATGGCTGTCGCTGGACTATCTTCTCCTCTTCCTGTATAATATTTCACTTAAAAGTTAGTAAGTACATATGCTTCCAATTATCATCACTGCAGAATTTATTCAGCTTCAACTAAAGTAGAAAAAAAATAAAAGGCACAAATATCAGTCACGATCTCAGAAATAGCAAAAACAAACTCTGACCTAATTAAAAGAGATAATCAGGGAAACTACATTTTGTTAAACAATACTGTAGACAATGAAGTGATAATCAAAAAAAATTTACAGCAAGTTTTGTAAAAAAGACCTGATTTCTCAAATACGTGGGAAAATGAAGCAAACGTATAAAAATAAGACCTATTTTACAATTAAAGATTGGTCAGGGGATATGAACAGGTGATTTTTGGAAGAAGTAGTTATATAAAAATTCTATAAATCACTATTGATTAGAGAAGTAAAAATTAGAACAACTCTGAGGTACCACCACACACTTCTCAAAAATCACAAATGCTGGAGGTGATGTGAAAAAAAAGTACACTGTTGGTGGAGTTGAGAACTGGTTCAATCACTCTAGAGAACAATTTGGAGGTCTGCCCAAAGGGCTGTCAAACTGTGCATACCCTTTAACTCAGAAATACCACTGAAAGGTCTGTATCTTAATGTTTTCAAAGGAAAAGGAAAAGGACTTTTATTACATAAATATTTATAACAGCTGGCTTTGTGGTGGCAAAGAAAAGGAAATTGGGGGGATGCTCATTATTTGGGGAATGGCCGAACAAGATTTAGTCTGTGATTGTGTTGGAACATGTGCTATAAGAAATGATGGGGGGGGGGCAAGATAGCAGAGTTAAAGCCAGGACCTGCTTGACCTATCCCCAAAATATTTGTATGTTAATGTAAAAAATGACTCTCAACAAATTCTAGAGTTACAGAACCCACAAAATGACAGAGTGAAAGAAGTCTCCAGCCCAAGACATCCTGGAAGGTCTACAGGAGTTTTTATCTCACAGTGCTGGAATCAGAGCACAGCCCATCATGGGCCTGAGCAGAGCAGGTGGAGCAGGCCTCAGGGTAATGAATCACTGGCAGCTGTGGTGGTTTCCAGACTTTGCAACCCACAAACACCAAAACTCTGTTGGACCTGGGTGAGAGAGGAGCTCTATCCAGCTGCAGCCACAAAATGGTCGAGGTGGCTAGAGCAGCAGCAACTGCCTCTGGAGCTCCAAGTCCACAGATTTTGGGTGGAATCAAGGGGATGATCAGAGCTGGATTGCAAGGATCTCTGTGCTAGTGCTAAGGCAGAATTCTTTTGCTTTGCCCTGATTGGATCTGGGTCACAGTCCTCGGTAAGGAGGAGCACTGATGTAGAAGAGCTTGTGGTGACTGTGGAGGGGGAGTTCTCCTCATAGTGCCAAGGTAGAAAAAAGTGCTTGAGGTCACTCACAGACCAGAGCACAGGCCAGGGGAGGAGTAAACACCTCCCTTGGATCATACCACTATAGAAGAACTGAGAACTTACAGGTTCCTACAAGTAGCTCTGGAAAATGCTGCTCAAAAACCCTGAAATTTGGGACAGAGCACTCTACTCTGGAAGCAGAGTTTTACCTTGACAAAGAGCTCAAAAGTCAAGCAATTGGCTGGGAAAATGAGCAGGTGATATGAAAAACTCAGATTATAGAATCCTACTTTGGTGACAAGGAAGATCAAAACAGACAATGAGAAGAAAACAAAGCCCAAGATCCTACATCCAAAGCATACAAGAAAAATATGAATTAGTCACAGGCCATGGAAGAACTCAAAAAGGATTTTGGAAATAAAGTAAGAGAAGTAGAGGGAAATTTGGGAAAAGAAATGAGAGAGATGCAAGAAAACCATGAAAAATGAGTCAATAGTTTGCTAAAGGAGACTCAAAAGAAATAAAGAAGAAAATAACACCTTAAAAATAGACTAACCCAAATGGCAAAAGACATCCAAAAAGCCAATGAAGAGAAGACTGTCTAAAAAAGCAGAACTGGCAAAATGGAAAAGGAGATCCAAATGCTCACCAAAGGAAATAATTCCTTAAAAATTAGAACGTAGCAAATGCAAACTAAGGATTTTATAAGGAATCAAGAAATTATAAAACAAAACCAAAAGAATGAAAAAAATAGAAGACAATGTGAAATATCTCATTGCAAAAACCACTGACATGGAAAATATATCCAGGAGAGATAATTTAAAAAAAATTAATGGACTACCTGAAAGCTATGATCAAAAAAAGAGTGTAGACATCATCTTTCTAGCAGTCATCAAGGAAAACTGGCCTTATATTCTAGAACAAGAGGGTAAAATAGAAATTGATAGAATCTACTGATTGCCTCTTCAAAAATATTCCAAAAGGAAAACTCCTAGGAATATTTTATCCAAATTCTAGAGTTCCCAGGTCAAGGAGAATATATTGCTAGGAGCTAAAAAGAAAAAATTCAAGTATTGTGGAAACAATCGGGATAGCACAAGATCAAGCAGCTTCTACATTAAGGGATCAAAAGACTTGTAATATGATATTCTTTGGGACAAAGGAGGTAGGATTAAAACCAAGAATCACCTACCCAGCAAAACTGAGTATAATCCTACAGGGGAAGAAATTTACATTCAATTAAATAGAGGACCTTCAAGCCTTCTTGATGAAAAGACAAAAGCTGATTTGAAAATTTGACTTTCAAATTCAAGAAGCAAGAGAAACATGAAAAGGTAAACAGGAAAGAAAAATTCTAAGGGATTTATTAAAGTTTTATTCTTTACATTCCTATATGGAAATATGATATTTGAAACTCATGAGATCTTTCTAAATATTAGGGTAATTGAAGGGAATATACATACATACATACATATATACATATATGGAATGCGGATAGATAGATAGATATAGACAGAAGACATAGTGTGAGTTGAATATGAAGGGATGCTATGTAAAAAATAAAATTCAGGGGTGAGAGAGGAGTATATTGGGAGAAGGAGAAAGGGAGAGATAGAATGGGGTAAATTATCTCACATAAAAGAGGCAAGACAAAGCTGTTATAATGGAAAGGAAGAGAAGGGAGGTTAAAGGAAATGAGGGAACCATACTCTCCTCAGATATGGCTTAAGGAGGGAATAACATAAATATTCAATTGGGTATCTTACCCTACAAGAAAGTAGGGGGAGAGGGAAGTCAATAAGAGGGTGTGTTGATATAAGGGAAGCAGATTGGGGAGGGGATAGTCAGAAGCAAACTCTTTGGGAAAGGGACAGGGTCAAAGGAGAAAATAGAATAAATGGGGGGGCAAGACAGGGTCAAGTTACAAGTTGACTGTTATGGAAGTGTTTTGCATAATGAAACATGTATAACCTATATTGAATTGCTTGCCTTCTCAATGAGGATGGATGGGGGAGGGGGAAGAAGAGAGAGAAATTGGAACTCAAAGTTTTTAAAAACAAAACAAATGTTAAAAACATGTTTTTTACATGTAATTGGGAAATAAGATATGCAGGCAATGGGGTATAGAAATATATCTTGCCCCAAAAGAAAGTAAGGGGGAAGGGGATGGAGGGGTAGAAGGGAGGGTAGACTGGTAGACTAGGTAAAGGACTAATCAGAATACATGGGGAGAGATGGCTAGAATATTAGCAAGTCAGAATCTTGTGGAAGTGAATGTTGAAAACTAAAAATAAATAAATAAATCTTAAAAAGCCCAATAAACAACAAAATAAAAGAAATGATTAGGAGGGTTGTTTCAAAAAAAAATGAGAGGACCTGTATAAACTGATGCAACACGAAGGGAGGAGAAGCAGGAAATCCCTATAGATAGCGTGGAACATTTCATTCTATTTTATATCATTTTTAATTTCAACCAGACCCAGAGCCTGAATTAATGAGTAACTGGAAGAAGATCCAGGACCTGGGCTTCTTTGTTCCCTAAAGTTTGCTCACCCTACCTCTGTCAACAGGGCCAGATCAGACTGACCTAAGGACATTCTTTTCCCCGTTAGCCATTAAGAAGACCACCTCACTTAATATTCTACAGGCATATACTTTAACTGACCTTTGTCAACACTCTTGTCTTTACAACCCTGTCCCATTAAGGAAAATCCTCTTCTTGTATCATGGTTAAACATACATGGGGGTCATAAAGGTGAGGTAACACAGGCTTGCTGGGTCTGCTAAGATAACGTACATAAGTTTTCTCATTCCTTTGTTCAGACAGCCAGAGCTTATGCTCTGACTCCTTGTACGTACAAGTAAGCTAGCTTAGCTATGCTTTAAGGGAAAATAATAAACAACATGGATTTTTCTATCACCTAGCTTGTTTGCCTCCTTCAACCAAACTTTCAGGTTTATCAATAGTAATAAAATATTGTAAGGATGAGAAACTATAAGAGGCTCAACTACTGTAATCAACGCAAGAATCCAACACACTTTAGCAGGACTAATGATGAAAATTGCCATACACTTCTAGAGCAAGAATTGATGAACTCTGAGTAGAAGTTGAATTATATTTTCTTACTTTTTATTTTTCTTGTTTTTCTTTATAAAAATGGCTAATATGGAAAAATGTTTTGTATGATTTCATATGTATAATATGTATTGTAGTTTTTGTCTTCCCAGTGAGTTGGGGAGGGGTAGAGGGAGAGTGAGAATTTGGAACTCAAAAATGGAAAATAAAACTTTAAAATTAATTAATTTCCAATAAAATGTAAAACAAAAGTAAATGTAAGAGCCAGAACTTGAAAACAATTACAACTACTACTACAATAACACTGACAATGACAACAACAACAACCACAGAAAGTGACATGGAGGACTCCATACTGCCATGGAATATGAATGGGCAAACACGTGTTTTGCTCCTGGATTTACTTGTAGACAGCTATGTGTCTTCAAGAATATTACCTCTCCTCTCTGGGCCCTAGTCCCTCAGCTTAAAAAGAGTGGGAGAAGGTTTGGCTTCGTCATTTCCTGGAGCACTTCTAGCTCACACTGTTTTATTAAGTACCCATTATGTGCTAGGAGTTATGGTAGCCACTGGCATACAAAGAATAACTGCCCCGTGCTTCAAAACTGGGACCTTACCTTCTCAAGGTAGATATGGTGGGGGTGGGGGTGATGATGAGAAAAATATTCCCATGTGTTTAGATGTTCATTAACTATATGAAGACAAAACAGCTTCAGGGGAGAATATTAACGTTTGGGAAGATCCTTAAATGCAAAGGTGATTTTTTGCCGTCTTTTATTAATCTATCCTTAGTTCTCATAATAGGTACTGAATACAGATATGTGTTATGTGGCATTGAAATGAATTGACTAGCTTTGAAAATCTGCAGGAGCATCCAAAGGCAGCCACTCTACTCCAAGTAAATGTAGCTGATTTCACATACCCAGTTAATGGAAATGAGACATAATTACAAACAGGCACAGAGAGGAGAACAAGTCGGGGGTAAGACTTGTGGCTATTCTGGTCAAGAGTTTCTGCCTGTGTGCTGACTGCATCTTGTGATTTATTTAAAAAAACCTGGATGAAGAAAACTGGTGCTAGGAGGGAGTAGAAAGGATAGCTCCAATATTGCCTTCCCCCAAACTCATGCACAGCCAGGAGTTCAGAATCCCAGAGAAGAGATAGCTGAAAGAGGCACACCTTGATCTTACAGAAAACATTAGAGGACTGCCTATCATGGCAGGGGCTTGGCACTAAACAGTAATAATATATCTCATCTTCCCAAACTCATGAGCCGTGGATGGGGCCACACTTCTTGCTATATGCCATAAACTGCCACTTCAGCCCACATACCAGATTGGCTCCCTCCACAGGGAAAAAGAAATGAAAAAGCAGCCTTTCTCTGGGGTAATCAGAAAGGGAGGAGGTGGAAGGCTGTGACTGAGCCCAAAGCCCAGGTCTCCAAGGACCAGGCAGATTGTCTTTCTCTCTCTCCCTCTCTTTTTTATCAAAGCAGATGTTGGTTTCCTTTATAAAACCTCACTCCCACAGCTTTGTAGACAAACATATGACTGAGTGGGATCCCAAAGGTGTATGCAAAATCTTCTGGCTCACAGCACTGGTCATGCAGAGAGTTTCAGGTGCTGGCTTAGCTTGGACCATATTTAGACTACATAGCTCCCTTCACACACACACACACACACACACACACACACACACACACACACACACACACACCCCTTTACACTGCCTACAGGTTTACACTCTTAGCACCTCCAATTCCTTCAGCTGATTCATTTGGTTTCTTAAAAGGCAAGAGACACTGACATCAGTGCTAAAGCAACACTCCTTGGTCATTCAACTGCTATAGGAAAGAGAGGAGGAAGAAGAGGATTGGGGAAGGGGGTAGTGATAGGGAAGAAGAAGAAAAGTACTTAGTTCTATTGAGAACACATGAAGATAGAAAACTTCCTTTTTCTTAAGGTGACAATTATTTCAAATTATCCTTTTGTGTGCCATTTCCATCATGGACACAATGTACATCCAATTTCTCTGACCTTACTCCCTATAATCAGTTTGTTCCCACCACGGAAGCATGATGACTGAATCCACTATGAATTATATTATATAATCTAAACTACGCCCTCACTGAAGCAAAGCAATCTCGTTTTAAACAAATGTCCAATCAAGTGAATATTCCTGTAACTACAGAGGCTTTTTCAAAACTGTTCATCACTCTCCAGCTATCCCAGGTTACGTATTCTTAAGCCCCGTCCCACCCTCGGACACGTAAACATACTGTTACGCAGTTACACTGGCTTCATTGTAATCCTCACAAAAGACAGTCAATCTCTCTAGTCCAGGCTCGCAGTACTCTCCCTTTCCACCTCGACTCTTCCCTGCTCCTTTCAAGTCCCAGCTAAAATTCCACCTTATACAGGAAGGCTTTCCCCATCCCCGTTAAATGCTAACACCTTCATTCTATTAGTTGTCTCCAACTTATCCTGTAGATATTGGTTGTCCATAGTTGTTTTCATATTGCCACCCCATGTCAGCTCCTCAAGAGCAGAGTTTGGGACTTTGCCTTCATTTGCATCTTTAGAGACTGACCAACTGACACAGATTACTGCCTTGAAGTAACTGGATCGCTGTCTGTCATCAGAGGAATGATGGATTTAACTCCAGGTGGATGACTCATGCAGAACACCCCTTGGATTTTGATCTTTATCCTATGCTAAGCACATTCCTATTTACTTACATAGTAAACATTTAGTAAATGATTTTTCATTGATTCATATATTCATTCACTCATTCTACTTGGAATAGCAAGTCAATTAAAATGTGTTTACTATATGATAAGAACTGTACTAAGCCTTCAACATGCAAAGAAAGGTAAAAGTAATTGTGTGATCACATAAAACACCTGATTATTAGTTTCTTCATTGGGAAATTGAAAAAAATATTGCTAAAACAACAAGGAAGAGTGAGTGCCAAATACAATTTATCCTACATGTCATCATTAACATCATCATCATCATCATCACTACCATCATCAGCCAACTGGCCAAGGAATAGAGCCTAGCCAATGAAATTCCAAGGCCTGAAAATGTTGAGAGCTTCCTTTTTACCTATCAAAGATATCACCATCTCTCCATTCAATCAGGTATGCAACCTCAGGGATATCAGTGACTCCTCACTCTATTATATCCAATCAGTGACTAAAGTTTGCAAACTCTTCCTTCATAATATATCTTGTAGAATAGATAGATAGAGTAGATGAGTAGATGGAGCACTGGGCCTGAAGTAAGGATGATTTAAGTTCAAATATATCCTCAGGCACATAATAATTTTGTAACCCTGGGCAAGTCTTGGTTTCCTCAAAAATAAACTGGGGAAAATAGTAGTACCTACCTAACAAAGTTGTGATGAGTGTCAAATTAGATAATATTTGTAAAGTACTTCACAGATAAAGCTGATTAATAAATGCTTTTATTTTATTTTCAATCCCCTACTTGTGTTTTTCCATGCTCCAAAATTACAGGGTAATTACTATACCTTGAGCCCATATAATCTCTAGCTTGAACTATTGCAAAGTCTCCTAATAGAACCTGATGCCTCAAATCTCTCCTTTTTCCAATTCACACCCCCAAGATTCTGCCAAAATTATATTATTTTTCTCAATTTTTATTTTTTCATTATTTAATATTTTAGTTTTCAACATTGATTTCCACAAGATTTTGAGTTACACATTTTCTCCTCATTTCTACCCTCCCTCCACTCCAAGATGGCATATATTCTGATTGCCAATTTCCCCACTCTGCCCTCCCTTCCATCACCCCAATTCCCCCCTTATACCCTTTTCCCTTATTTTCTTGTAGTGCTAGATAAATTTCTGTACCCCGTTGCCTGTACGTCTCACTTCCCAGTTGCATGCAAAAACAACCTTTGTTTAAGCATTTGTTTTTAGAACTTTGAGTTCCAAGTTTTTCCCTTCCTCCCTCTCCACCCACCCTCCCTGAGAAGGCAAGCAACTCAACACAGGCCACACATGTGTCATCATACACAACAGTTCCACAATAGTCATGTTGTGAAAGACCAACCACATTTTCCCCATCCCATCCTGTCCCCCTTCACTCAATTTTCTCCCTTGACCATGTCCCTTTTTAAAAGTGTTTGCTTTTTATTACTGTAATAGTAATTAAGGTGGGACTTTTTGCTTTTGACCTTTAATGATTCTGGCCTTTGTTTGAATGGGGCACATAAAGTGGGATGTCACAGCACTGAAACAATTGGGAGCCATTGATTTGTATCTGATGTGTTATTGGGGGTGGGGAACTTCTCCACATCCAATCTGGGTGAGGTCAGGGCCATCCGGCCCTGAACAGGATATATAAGGCAAAGGTTAGTGTTCTCACTCAGAGGTCTGAGCCACAGCAGGAGTGACATGTGACTCTCGGCCAGCTATTCTAATGAGCTCCCTGGCTGTACACCCAGATGTTGTATTTGTATTTGGTCTGTAATTCAGGGTGCTGGCTTTTTCCCCTGAACTAGGTGGATGTTATTTGTATACTGGATTAAAGTAAGATTGTTAACCCCTTAACGTTGCTTTCCTTAAGTAAAGCAGATCAGAAGGACCGTGTTGGCAGCTTTCTGGGTGCTGGTTGTTGGTGGATCTTACACCCCCACAGGAGCTGCTAGCTGGATTGTTGATTCAATTACCTCCGTCCCCAATCTGCCATCCCTTCTATCATCCTCCCTCTCTTATCCCCTTCCCCATTACTTTCTTGCAGGGCAAGATACCCAATCGAGTGTGTATGTTATTCCCTCCTTAAGTCAAATCCAATGAGAGCCAGATTCACTCATTCCCTTAAACCTGCCCCCCTCTTCCCTTCCAATAGAACTGCTTTTTCTTGCCGCTATTATGTGAGATAATTGACCCCATTCTATCTCTCCCTTTCTCTGCCAAATATAATTCTCTTTCACCCTTAAATTTTATCATTATTATTATTATTAATTTAGATTTTAGATTTCATCACTTCATGTTCAACTCACCCTGTGTCCTCTGTCTACATATAGGTATATTCTGTTCAACTACCCTAATACTGAGAGAGGTCTCATGAGTTACAAATATCATCTTTCCATGTAGGAATGTAAACAAAACAGTTTAACTTTAGTAAGTCCCTTATGATTTCTCTTTCTTGTTTACCTTTTCATGCTTCTCTAGATTCTTATATTTGAAAGTCAAAATTTTTGTTCAGCTCTGGTCTTTTCATCAAGAAAGATTGGAAGTCCTCTTTTATTGACAATCCATATTTTGCCTTGGAGTATTACACTCATTTTTGCTGGGTAGGTGATTCTTGGTTTTAACACTAGTTCCTTTGATCTCAGGAATATCAAATTCCAAGCCCTTCAGTCCCTTAAAGTAGAAGCTGTTAGATCTTGTGTTATCCTGATTGTGTTTCTACAACACTTGAATTGTTTCTTTCTGTCTGATTGCAATATTTTCTCCTTGACCTGGAAACTCAGGAATTTAGCTACAATATTTCTAGGAGTTTCCTTTTTGGGATCTTTTTTCAATAGGTATTCAGTGAATTCTTTCAATTTCTATTTTACTCTCTGGTTCTAGAATATCAGGGCGGTTTTCCTTGATAATTTCTTGAAACATAATGTCTAGGCTCTTTGCTGGATCATGGCTTTCAGGTAGTCCAATAATTTTAAAATTATTTCTCCTAGATCTATTCTCCAGGTCAGTGGTTTTTCCAATGAAATATTTCATATTGTCTTCCATTTTTTTCATTCTTTTCATTCTGTTTTATTATTTCTTGATTTATCATAAAGTCACTAGCTTTAACTTGCTCCATTTTAATTTTTAAAGGTAGTATTTTCTTCAGTGGTCTTTTGGAACTCATTTTCCATCTGACTAATTCTGCCTTTTAAGGAATCCTCCTCCTCATTGGCTTTTTGGAGCTCTTTTGCCATTTGAGTTATTCTATTTTTAAGGTGTTATTTTCTTCAGTATTTTGGGTCTCCTTTACAAGTCATTGACTTGTTTTTCATGGTCTTCCCATACCACTCTTACCAATTTTTCTTCTACTTCTCTTACTTGCTTTTCCAAATCCTTTTTGAACTCTTCCATGGACTGAGACCAATTCTTATTTTTCTTGGAGGCTTTTGATGTAGGCTCTTTGGCTTTGTTGACTTCTTCTGGCTGTATGTTTTGATTTTCTTCTTTTTTTTTTTACCAAAAAAAGATTCTATAGTCTGTGTTTGAGTCCTGTTATGCTGCCTTCTCATGTTCCCAGACAAATACTTGAAACGTGAGCTTTTTTCAGGGTATGACTGCCTTTAGATTGGAGAGTACTTTGTCCCAAACTTTTTGGAGGGCTACTTCTACTGCAGTCACCACAAGCTCTGCCACACCAGCACTCCTCCTCCCCCAAGAATTGCTAACCAGGACCGCGACCCAGATCCAAGCAGATCAAAGCAAGAGAACCCTGCTTATGTGCCAGCAAAGCAATCACCTGTACTCCTGCTCTTATCAGCTGCTTGATTCTTTCCATCAGGGAGGGCCTGAGGCCAGGCACAGCTGCCACTAGAGCTCTGGAAGCAGCTGCAGGAGCTTCCTGCTGCTGCCATGGCACCACCTCTGACACCCCCAGGCCTGGGGCTTGACCATGCACTTCTCTCACACAGATCCAGAAGTTTTCCCACTGACCTGCTCATTGGTCTTTGGTATTTGTGGGTTGAGAAGTCTGGTAACTGCCACAGCTCAGTGCTTTGGGGCCCTAAGGCCTACTCTGCCTGACTTCTGGTCTGGTCAGTCCTGTTGCAGCCCATACTGGGCTATGCTCTGCTTCCAGTACCATGTGATAGAACCTTCCCAGTGACCATCCAGGCCTTCTTGGGCTCAAGACTTGTTTTTCTCAGTTATTTGGTGGGTTCTGTAGCTCTAGAATTTGTGCAGAGCCATTTTTACAGGTGTTTGGAGGGATTTGGGAGGAGAGCTTAAGGGAGTCCCTGTTTTCCAGCTGCCATCTTGGCTCTACCCCACTAAAATTATATTCTTAAAGCATGGATTAACCATGTCACTCCTCTGCTCAATAAGGGCAAATGGCACCGTATTTTCTCAAATCAAAGATAAAATAGAAACTCCTCTCTATGCCATCCAAAAACTTTCACAATTATGCTTCAATTGTCCTTTCCAGCAACACCACACACTCATGCATTCTTTGATCCAGCATATCTTTTCTTTTTGGCTATTCTTTGAACAGCATTCCACCTCTGGTCTTCATGACTTTATACAAATAACCACCTTCATTTCTGAAATTCATTCTGTCATTGCCACTCCCTCTTAGAATCCCTAAACTCAGCTCAAGCTTCAAACCTTCATAGGGGACCTTTCCACATCCTTCACCTACTACAGAACTCCCACATCTTCACTGGATTTATGTGGTATATCTTTGGTATGTATTTATATGTGCATATATTGTATATGTTGTT
Organism: Trichosurus vulpecula; assembly: GCF_011100635.1. Lineage (NCBI taxonomy): Eukaryota > Metazoa > Chordata > Mammalia > Diprotodontia > Phalangeridae > Trichosurus > Trichosurus vulpecula. Next base: position 439,593,669 of record NC_050575.1, on the reverse strand, counting down.
TGTTCTGATAGAATTTAAGTTCCTCATGGGCACAGAATGTTTCATTTTTCTCTCTGTGTTCTTCAAGTCCAGTACAGTGCCTGGTCCATGGTAGGATCATGATAGATGTGTATTGATTGAGATAGTGCTTTAAAGTTAATAAAACACTTTATTTATATTATGACATTGGGGAATCACAACACTACAGTAAAAAAAAAAAACATCACAGGCATCATCACTCCCGTTTTATAGATGCAAAACTGAGGCTTACTGAGGTTATGTGATTTGCCAATGTTAAAAGACCTTATAAGTGCCATAAGCAGGATTCCAAAATTGTCTCCCTGTCTCCGTATCCAATAGTGGACTTAGAAACTCTCTTAATGATGGTCAAAGAGACTGTGCCTCAATAAACTTTTAGCAGAGAACAGATGTGTATGAGGACACAGTCAAACATATCAAGGCACTTCAGACCTAGAGACCTGTCAGGGGTTGGGGGCAATACCCTGGACAGCTCTCGGGGCAGCCAGTTTTGCCACTGAGCAAAAGACCTTTACAAAGGTCTTTACAATCACCTGCTGTATGTTGAAGTAGACCATTTTCAGTGTCAGGGGCCCTCCCTCTTGGATTCTGCATCTTGGAATCTTTAGCTATATTTATTACTAAGTTCTAGGACTGCCCCCTATATGACACCTTTCCTTATTTCCTTTCCCCCACTGTTTTTTTTTAAATTAAGATTTCTTTTTTTTATTTTTAGTTTACAACATGAAGTTCTACATGCTTTTGAGTTCTAGATTTTCTTCCCCCCCTTTTCCCCCCTCCCTTCCCAGGATAGCATGGAATCTGACATATCTTCTACATATAACTTCACATTGAACTTATTTATACAATAGCCAAGTGGTAAAGAAGAACTATGACCAATGGAATGAATTCAAGAAAGAAGAAACAAAACCAAAAAAACAACAACAAAGGAAATAAAAGGAGAGCAAACAGTTTGCCTCAATCAGCATTCAGACTCCATAGATCTTTCCCCAGATATATATATATATCCATCACGAGTCCTTTACAGTTGTCTTTGAACCTTGTATTGATGAGAAGATCAAAGTCTATCAAGGTTAGTCACCGCAGAATCAATATATTTTGGTTGTATATAATGTTCTCCTGGTTCTGATCTGCTCGTTCAGCATTATATCGTGCAGGTTTTTCCAGGTTTTTATGAAGTCTGTATCTTCCCCATTTCTTATAGCACAATAGTAGTCCATTACATTCATATACCACAACTTGTTCAGCCAGTCCCCAATTGACAGGCATCCCCTTGATTTTCAATTCTTTGCTACTACAAAAAGAGCCAGTATAAATATTTTTGTACATACAGGTCCTTTTCCCACTTGTGTGATCTCTTTGGGATACAGCCCTAGAAGTAGTATTGCTAGGGCAAAGGGTATGAACATTTTTATAGTACTTTGGCATAGTTCCAAAATGCTCTCCAGAATGGCTGGATCAGTTCACAACTCCACCAGCAATGTAACAGTGTTCCAATTTTCCCATATTATCTCCAGGATTTATCAGTTTCCTTTTTGTCACTTTAGCAAATATGATCGGAGAGATGTGATACCTAAGAGTTGTTTTGATTTGCATTTTTCTAATAGGTAGTCATTTAGAGCAATTTTTATCTACTTATAGATGTCTTTAAATTCTGGCTCTGAAAACTGCCTGTTCATGTCATTTGACCATTTCTTGATTGAGGAATGACTTGTATTTGTATAAATTTGACTCAGTTCCCTGTATATTTTAGAGATGAGGCCTTTATCAGAGACACTAGCTGTAAAGACTTTCTCCCAATTTTCTACTTCCCTCCTAGTTTTGTTGCATTGGCTTTTTTATATGAAAACTTTTCAGTTTAACATAATCAAAATTATCCATTTTGCATCTTGTAATGTCTCTATCTCTTCTTATGTCGTGAATTCTTTGCTTTCCCATAAATCTGATAGATAAACTATTCCTTGCTCTACCAAATTGCTTATAGTATCAGCCTTTATTCTTAAATAAGGAACGCATTTGGATTTTATTTTGGCATATTGTGTAAGATATTGGTCTATGCCCAGTTTTTGCCCTACAATTTTCCAATTTTCCGAGCAGTTTTTGTGAAATAGTGAACTCTCAGCCCAGAATTTGGATTCTTTGGGTTTATCAAAGAGTAGATTGCCATTGTTGTTGACTACTGTCTTGTGTACTTAACCTATTCCACTGATCCATGACTCTGTTTCTTAGCCAGTAACAAGTACTTTTGTATTTCATTGATTTTAGTTTTCAGCATTGATGTCCAGAAGATTTTGAATTACAAATTTTCTGGCAATTTCTACCCTCCCCCCCACTCCAAGATAGCATATATTCTGATTTCCCCATTCCCCAGTCAGCCCTCCCTTCTGTCACCCCACTCCCCCCCACATCCCCTTTTCCTTTACTTTCTTGTAAGAGAAGGTAGATTTCTATGTCCCATTGCCTGTGTATATTATTTCCCAGTTGCATATAAAAACAACTATTTTTTGAACATCTGCTTTTAATACTTTGAGTTCCAAATTCTCTCCCTTTTTTCCTCCCAACCCACCCTCCCTAAGAAATCAAGCAATTCTTAAAGCCACATGTGTATCATTATGCAAAACCCTTCAACAACACTCATGTTGTGAAAGACTAACTATATTTTCCTCCCTCCTATCCTGTCTCCCTTTATTCAATTTTCTCCCTTCACCCTGTCCCTTTTTGAAAGTGTTTCCTCTTGATTACCTCCTTCCCCTATCTGCCCTCCCTTCTATTGACCACCCTTTTTTATCTCCTTCCTCCTTCTTTCCTGTGAGGTAAGGTACACAACTGAGTGTGTATGGGGTAAGATATCCAATTGAGTGTTTATGTTATTCCCTCCTCAAGTCAAATGTGATGAGAGCAAGATTCACTCATTCCCCCTCACCTACCCCTCTTCCCTTCCAACAGAACGGCTTACTCTTGCCACTTTCATGTGAAATAATTTATTCCATTCTGTCTCTCCCTTTCTCCCACTCTCAATATATTCCTCTCTCATCCCTTAATTTGATTTTATTTTTTTAGATATCATCCCTTCATATTCAACTCACCCTGTACCCTCTCTCTCTCTCTCCCTCTGTGTGTGTGTGTGTGTGTGTGTGTATACATACATACATATATATATATATATTCCCTTCAGCTACCCTAATGCTTAAGTCTCATGAATTATACACATCATCTTTCTGTGTAGGAATGTAGACAAAACAGTTCAACTTTAATAAAACCATTATGATTTCTCTTTCTTATTTACCTTTTCTTGCTTCTCTTTGATTCTTCTGCTTGAAACTGAAATTTTCTATTCAGCTCTGGTGTTTTCACTGAGAAACCTTGAGAGTCCTCTATTTTATTGAAAAATCCATATTGTGCCTTAGAGCATGATATTCAGTTTTGCTGGGTAGGTGATTCTTGGTTTTAATCCTAGCTCCATTGACCTCCGGAATATCATATTCCAAGCCCTTTGTTCCTTTAATGTAGAAGTTGGTAGATCTGGTGTTATCCTGACTGTGTTTCCACAATACTCAAATTGTTTCTTTCTAGCGCTTGCAGAATTTTCTCCTTGATCTGGGAGCTCTGGAATTTGGCAACAATATTCCTAGGAGTTTTCTTTTTGGGATCTTTTTCAGGAGGCTATTGGTGGATTCTTTATATTTTATTTTACCCTCTGGCTCTAGAATATCAGGGAAATTTTCCTTGATAATTTCTTGGAAGATGATATCTAGGCTCCTTTTTTGATCATGACTTTCATGTAGTCCGATAATTTTTAAATTATCTCTCCTGGCTCTATTTTCCAGGTCAGTGGTTTTTCCAATGAGATATTTCACATTGTCTTCCACTTTTTCATGCCATTGGTTCTGTTTTATGATATCTGGATTTCTCATAAACTCACTAGCTTCCATGTGTTCCAATCTAATTTTAAAGTTAGTATTTTCTTCAGTGGTCTTTTGGACCTCCTTTTCCATTTGACTAATTCTGCCTTTCAAGGCATTCTTCTCCTCATTGGCTTTTTGGAGCTCTTTTGTCATTAGGGTTATTCTATTTTTAAGGTGTTATTTTCTTCAGAATTTTTTTGGGTCTCCTTTAGCAAATCATTGACTTGTTTTTCAAGGTTTTCTCAGAGCACTCTCATTTCTCTTCCCAGTCTTTCCTCTCCTTCTCTTACTTGCTTTTCCAAATCATTTTTGAGCTCTTCCATGGCCTGAGACCATCTCATGTTTCTCTTGGAGGAGTTTGATGTAGGCTCTGTGACTTTGTCCACTTCTTCTGGCTGTATGTTTTGGTCTTCTTTGTCACCAAAGAAAGATTCGAAAGTCTGAGTCTGAATCTGAGTCTGTTTTCACTGCCCGTTCATGTTCACAGCTAAGTGCTTGACCCTTGAGCTTTTTGTTGGGGTATAAGTGCTTGTAGAGTAGAGAATACTTTGTCCCAAGCTTGAGGGGCTTCGCTGCTGTTTTCAGAGCTATTCCTACAGGGGCAGCTCTGCCACACCAGTGCTCCTCCTCCTCCAAGAACCACCAACCCAGACCGCTACTCAGATCCAAGCAAGCTCTGCACTCCTGCTCTGATCTGCTGCTTAATTCCTCCCACCAGGTGGGCCTGCAGTCTGAAGTAACTGCAGCTTTAGCTCTGGAAGCAGCTTCAGAGCTGCACCACCTCTGCTGCCCCCTGGGGCTGTGGCAGACCCTTACCTCCTTTCACTCTGATTTCAGCAGCCTTGTCCCACTAACCTGTTCTCTTGTCTTCGGTGTTTGTGGGTTAGAAGTCTGGTATCTGCCACAGCTCACTGATTCAGGGCACTATGGCATGTTCTGCCAATCTCCCAATCTGTTTGGTCCAGGTGCAGCACATGCTGGGCTCCATTCCGCTCTGCTCCCAGCTCCATGTGATAGACCTTACCCAGAGACCATCAAGGCTGTCCTGAGCTGGAGCCCTGCTTCCATCTGCTATTTTGTGGGTTCTGCAGTTCTAGAATGTGTTCAGAGCCATTTTTATAGGCATTTGGAGAGACCTGGGGGAGAGCTTTAGGGAAGTCTCTGCTTTCCAGATGCTATCTTGGCTCCACCCCACCCCCCAAGTAGTTTTGATGACTGCTGTTTTATAGTACAGTTTAATATCTGGTATGGTTAGGCCACCTTCCCTGGCATTTCTTTTCATTAATTCCTTAGATATTCGAGACTTCTTATTCTTCCAGATGAATTTTGTTATTATTTTATTCATATCTGTAATATAATTTGTGGTAGTTCGATTGGTATAGCACTTAATAAATAAATTAATTTAGGTTAAATTGTCATTTTTATTATATTAGCTTGTCCTAACCATAAGCAACTGATATTTTTTCCATTTATTTAGATCTGACTTTATTTGTGTGAAAAGTGTTTCATAATTATGTTCATATAAGCCCTGCGATTGTCTTGGCAGGTAGACTCCCAAATATTTTATAGTGTCTACAGTAACTTTAAACAGGATATCTCCTTCTATCTCTTGCTATTGGGCTTTGTTAGTAATATATAAGAATGCCAAAGATTTATTTGGGTTTATTTTATATCCTTCAACTTTGCTCAAGTTGCTTATTATTTCAATTAGTTTTTTACTTGATTCTCTAGGATTCTCATAGTAAATAATCATATCATCTGTAAAAAGTGATAATTTAGTTTCTTCTTTGCCTCTTCTAATTCCTTCAATTTCTTTTTCTTCTCTTATTCCTACAGCTAACATTTCTAGTGACAAATTGAATAATAGGGGTGATAATAGACATCCTTGATTCACCCTGGATCTTATTGGGAATGTACCTAGCATATCCCCATTACAAATAATGCTTGTTGATGGTTTTAGGTAGTTGCTATTTATAATTTTAAGGAAGGCTCCGTTTATGCGTATGCTTTCTAGTATTTTTAATAGGAATGGGCATTGTATTTTGTCAAAGGCTTTTTCTGCATCTGTTGAGATGACCATATGGTTTCTGCTAGTTTTGTTGTTGATATGATCAGTTATGCTGATAGTTTTCCTAATATTGAACTAGCCTTGCATTCCTGGAATAAATCCTACCTGGTTGTACTGTATTATTCTCATGATAACTTGGTGCAATCTTTTTGCTAATATTTTATTTAAAATATTTACATCAGTAGTCCTTAGGAAAATTGATCTATAATATTATTTCTCTGTTTTCACTCTTCCTGGTTTGGGTATTAGTACCATATTTGTGTCATAAAAAGAATTTGGTAGGACTTCTACACCTATTTTCCCAAATAGGCTAGAAGGAGATATCCTGACAATAATGAGAGAACATACCAAAACTTATGGGATGCAGCAATTAATTGTTCTTTAAATGTTTGATAAAATGCTCATGTAAAACCATCTGGCCCTGGAGATTTTTTTTCCTAGGCAGTTCATTGATGGCTTGCTCAATTTCTTTTTCTGAGATGGGGATCTTTAGGTATTTTACTTCCTCTTCTGTTAACCTGGGCAATTTATAAAAATATAAGCTATCTGCTTCCATTTTATGGGAGAGTTCATCTGATTCACGTTCACAGTTATGACTATTATGTATTTCTTTTTCTCCATCCTATTTCCCCCATTTATGTTTTATTTCTCCCTTTTCCCTTCCACTGCTCAACAGTGTTGGTTTTGAACACGCCTTCCTCAGTTTACACACCCTCTTGATTCCCCTTCCTTATCTTACCTTTTTTTCCCCTTGCTACTCCTTCCCTCCATTCTGACCACCCCCCTCCCTTTTCTTTCCCCTTTCCCCTCTTACTGCCAGCAGGACAAGTTGGATTTCTTTATTTTTCAGGGTATGTTATTCCCTTCTTGAAACAAATCCGATGAGAGTAAAGCTCAAATACTGCTCTTCTCCCTCCCTCCCTACTTTCCCTCTACTCTAATATGTTTTTGTGCCTCTTCATGTGATGTAATTTACCCTTTTCTACTACCTCCTTACCTCTTCTCCCAGAACCATCCCTTTATATCTCTTAATTATATTTTTTTATCATTATGTCAGTTATTTCATTCTGATACCAACAGTCTATGAATATCCCTTTCAATTGTCACAATAACTATACTATTCTCAAGATTGACATATATATGAAACATTTACAAAAAAAAACCCTATACAAAGATGTAACTAATTAGCTTTATTGATTAATTAGGGTTCCCCCCCCCCCCATTTACTTTTCTATGAATCTCTTGAGTTTTGTATTTAGGGATCAAATTTTCCATTGAGCTCTGGCCTTTTCATCAGGAAGCTCTGGAATTCTCTTATTTCATTGACTGTCTACCTCCCTGCCTGGAATATTACGCTCAGTTTTGCTGGGTAGTTGATCCTTGGTTGTAGTCCAAGCTCCTTTGCCTTTCAGAATATCATATTCCAATTTATCCTGTCATTTAATATAGAAGCTGAAAGATCCTGCATGATCCTGACTGTAGTTCAGTGATATTTGAATTGTTTCTTTCTAGCTGCTTGCAGTATTTTCTCCTTGACCTGATAGTTCTGGAATTTGGCTATAATGTTTCTTAGAGTTTTCAATTTGGGATCTCTTTCAGGGGGTGATCTGTGGATTCTTTTGATGACAATTTTACCCTCTCATTCTAAGAACTCTGAACAATTTTTCTTAGTGATTTCATGGAACCTACTGTCCAGGCTTTTATTTTTCATCATAGTTTTCAGGTAGACAAATAATTCTTAGATTATCTCTCCTGGATCTATTTTCCAGGTCACTTGTTTTACCAATCTGATATTTCATGGTTTTCTTTTCTATTTTTTCATTTTTTAGATTTTGTTTGACTGATTCTTGATGTCTCATAGAGTCATTAGCTTCTACTTGCCTGATTCTAATTTTTAATGTTTTGTTTTCTTCCTTTATCTTCTCTATCTCCTTTTTCATTTGGTTGATTTTACTTTTCAATGAGACATTTTCTCCATTTATATTCTGATTCTCCTTAACCAGTTTACTGATTTTATTTTTAAAGCTTTGTTTTCCTTGGTGATTTTTTTTTTCTATTTTTTCTTTTACCTCCCCAATTTGTTTTTTAAAGTGCTCCTTGAGGTCTTCCAGGAATGCTTTTTGATCTGGAGACCAGTTCACTTTCCCTTTGGAGGTTTCAGATGTGGGTGTAGTGTCCATGCTCTCCTCTTCTGAATTGGAATGTTGATCTTCCCTGTCTCCATAATATGAATCAATGGTTTTTGGCTTTTTAGTGCATTTTTTCATAGTGCTTTTTTTTCCTCTTGGCTTCTAAAGTGGATCTCTGTTTCTGTGGTACAGGCAGCTCTGTCCCAAGTTTCTTGTACTGGAATCTGTGGGCTTGCTCACTGGCTTTATGTTCTACGGCCTCTGGTTTCATGCGTTGTGGGGAAGGGGTGGTCTGGCTGATGGGAGTCTCCTCTTTCCCAGGACGGTTATACAGCATGGGTGGTCTCAGCTGTTGTCTTTATTGGTGTCTGCCACTTCCCCTGGCTGTTCAAAGTCAACTCTGGGGTCCTGACATTGATGTTTGTTAGCCCTACTCCATGGGGCTCAGTTACTCTCATTGTTCTGCTGAGGTGAGGGCTGTTGGGATGCCTCACTTCCTGCACTAGTCTCCTTCCTCCACCACAGCAAGGGCCCTCTCCCCAACTTCTCTCACTGTTGAAGCCCCTCTTCTGGCTGCTGTGTTTCTCCTGAGGTAGTATTCTCTGGGTTTATTCGACAGAGGAATGAGAGATCTTTTGCCTGGACACCATGGCTCCCAGAAGTTCAAGAAGGTGAGTTTCAAACCTTTAGACTGTGAGTTGGAGGCCTCTGGGCTAGTTGCTCCTGCAGTCACAGGCTCTGCACTAGTGTCTCTCATAGCTCCGACAGAATTCCAAGGCCTGAGACTTGAGCGCAGCTTTAGCCAGTAATTCCGTCCTGGACCTGTTCCTGCTCCAGTGTTTTGCTCACCCAGAGAACTACCAAATTGGTGCACTGGCTGATTTCCTCTGCTTTTCCCGGTTGGTTTGGTCTGGTGGCATTTCCTGCGCCCGGCACTCCTGTCCCTTTCAGTCTACTAGTGGCTTCTAACTCTCTCAAATCTGCTGAGATTCACTTTTTTAGATGTATCTGACAGAATATGTGAGAGAGCTACAGTAGTTCCTTCCTTTCACAGCACCATCTTGGCTCCACCCCTTTCCCCCACTTGTTAACACTCTCATCCTCCTTCCCTACCCTGTGAAATTCATCCTTATGTATTTTATATGTCTTTTTTTTTAATATCCCAGGATAGATAAACTTTTATTATGCATTATTTATTTATTATAGTCATTACCTATAATGAATATAATAAATGGAAATTAAATGCTTTGAAATTATAATGACCAAGCTTTTCCCAAAAGAATAGGTATAATTCATAATTTACCCTCTTTTTGGGGGGTGGTAGACTCTCACTGAATATAATGCCAAATTTGGTTGATGTTTTTGTTTTGAAGGCTTTATTTTTCACTTATAAATAAGAAATGTATGCTGGGAAATATAGGCAACATAAATGCAAAATATGACAAAGGAAATTAAAATTAAAGAACAATTGTGTAAAGAAAAAATGTTAGGAGTTCCGGTAGAAAGTGAGAGAGCTGCTAAGGAATAAATGTAGTGGGATACTGCTAGTCATCTGAATTGTCACACTCCTGCTAAACTACCACATGCGTGATTTCTACCACTGATTCTTTTGATTTTCCCCTAACCTGTACACCATCTGAACTACAAAATCCAAGAACATGTCTTCAAGAGGATTATTGTAGTTATAATATATGTCCAATGCTGTGCACTCCTTCCAATGCAGAAGAGATTGAATTTAATCAATAAAGAGTAGAAACAATTTTATCAGAAATCACTAAGACACATTATTCTTGCTGAGAATTTCTCTTTGCTGCACTTTGTTTTCAGTCTCTAGGGTAGCTCAGAACCTGATTACAGATTCTCACATGGACACCTAAGAGGACTCAGGAACATCACACAGATTCTTAGAAGTGTAATATCTTCTTCTTCTTCTTCTTCTTCTTCTTCTTCTTCTTCTTCTTCTTCTTCTTCTTCTTCTTAAAAGCTTAATAGTATTTTATTTTTTAATTACATGTTTAAAAAAAACATTCATCTTTCTAAGATTTTGAGCTCCAAATTTTTCTCCCATTCTCTCTTCCCTCACCCCAAACAAGACAGCAAGCAATCTGAAATAGGATATAAATGTACAATCATGTTAAATATTTTTCTACATTATTGTTGTGAAAAAAGTCTCAGAACAAAAGGAAAAATATTATGAGAAACAAAACAAAATAAATAAAAAAAGTGAAAATAGTATGCTTCAAACTTCATTAAGATTCTATACTACTTTCTCTGTGCTCAGTATTTTCCATCACAAGTCCCTTGGAATTATATTGGATCATTGCATTGCTGAGAAGACCTAAGTCTTTCATAATTGATCATTGGCAATGATGCTGTTATTGTGTAAAATATTCTCCTAATTCTGCCCACTTCATTCAGCATTAGTTTGTATAAGCATTTCCTTCTCTGTTGGGGCTGTAGGCCTCACAGCTGGCCTACTCTTCCACTTGTCTGGCTAAGATCGAGGGGCATTGGTTGATGATCTGTGCTGGGTATAAGAGTCTCCCACTGGCTTGCCAAGATGCCATTTGCCCTGTGTTGTGCTCCCCATTAACCAGGTGAGACAGATGTCTCCTGAACTTCTTCTAAGTTATTTGAAAATTGTTTTACTCCATCTTTTGTGGGTTCTGTCACTCCGGAATCCGTTACGGGAATGATTTAATGTTGTTTCTGTTGGAAACTGGGGAGAGCTCAGGCAACTTCCTGGCATCTCTCTGCTGACTTGGCTGTGCCCCCTCTCATTTTGTATTTCTTTACCTGTGACCCTATTTTCTTCCTCCCCATACCCGCTTTAGAATGTAAGCTCCTTAAGATTAGGCTCTGATTTTTTTTTTGGCTGTTGTATACCAAGGAACTAACACTGTGATTAGTACAATGTATGCACTTATCATGTACTTAGTCAATCAAACTACTTTAAAAGGTCTAAGAGAAGAAATAAAGAAATTAATAGAGTACTAGTCTTGAATTCAGGAAAAAAAGGTTTAAAATGATTGAAGGGGAAAGTGACAAATATTGAAGAGGATATGGGAAAATTCATTGTTGGTGGAATTGAGAGCTGATCACACCATTTTAGAAAGAAATCTGGAATTAGAACCAGAGTTATTAAACTGTCTTTGACCCAGAAATGCCACTAGTAGGTCTGTTTCCAGAGATGATTAGAGAAAAAGGAAAAGATTGTATAAGTTCTAAAATATTTATGGCAGTTCTCTTCGTGGTGGCAAAGAAATGGAAATTGCAGTAATACCCATCGATTTGGCAGTGATTGACCAAGTTGTGGTATAGGATTGTAATGGAATACTCCTGTGCTATATGAAATGATGAACTCAATGATCTTAGGGGGAAAAAACACGGAAAGACTGGTACAAAATAACGAAGAAAGAAATGAGCAGAATCAGGAGAACGTTGTTTACAGTAACAGCAATATTGTTTTAAGAATGACTCTGAGTGAAAAAGTTATTTTGAATTTTTGAAATATTGAAATTATATATAAAGGACATAGGAAAAGACACTATCTGTATCCAGAAAAATAATTTATTAATAAAAGTCTGCATAGAATAATTTTAAAAACACACCTCTTTATGTCTAATGGTAGCAATCACTGGGATGGGGGAGGGAAGGAAATTTACATGATAACTTTTTTTGTGGATTTAGAAGGAAGAGCAAGTTATACATAGTGAATTTGTGGTTTCATGTACAATCTTTTTTTGTGCTATGTTATGAAAATGCTTTTTTTATTCCATATATTAAAAAAATAAAACTGAATAGTTTACAGCAAAAAATAGAACTAGTTTGAACCCCCCACAAAAAAAAATTAACCCCATAGGTACTTTGCTGACATCTTTCTCATCTGCAAAATCAGAATACTAAAACTTTTGGTACTTATCTCACAGAGTCACAGTGAGGTTCATATAAGATAATTGAAGTACAGTGCCTTCCAAATCTCCACAAGACAAATGAATGTCACGAATTAGGGATAATTAAAAGATGATTGGCTCCCCAAAGGTAGAGGTCATATCCTATTCTAGCCAGGACCCCACTCTATCCATGCAGGAACAGAAAGAGAAAGAATCAATTCTGGTGCAGAAATAGAGGAATGATTTATTTCAACCAGGTTTACTACCAAAAATATAACTCTTCTTCAGTGTCTAAGTAATTTGCCAAAAAATATTTGTTCACTTAAGCTCTGGTTCTTTATTCTGTTGATTTTCTGGTCCAGACAAACTAGGCTTCTTACTTTTTTCTGAGCATAGACTTCCATTTTCATCTTTGTGCCTTTACAATGGCTATCCTGCTTGCCTGGAATGTACTCCCTCTATACTTATACCTCTTACATTGCATCTCTTTTTTCTTTAAGATGCATCCCAATGGAGCACAGCCAAGATGATGAAGGAAAGGCAGAGACTCAACTGATGTCACCCAAATCCCCATCAAAACAATTTAAAATAATGCCTCACAATGAATTTTATTGTGAAAGAACAAATGAAAGGGTGGGGTGAAACAGTTTTTCAAGCCAAGACAATTAGACATATATAAATAGGTATAATTTCGATTACATCAAATTTAAAAATGTTTACATTTTTAAAGTTAAAACTTTTAAGTTAAAATAATGTTATTAAATTATCATACACACACATATATATATTTATATGTACATATGTACACTGTATATGTATGTATAGATACATATATGCATATACATATATTTTAAACATTCACTTTTCTAAGACTTTAAATTTTTAATTTTCTTCCCCTCTTCCCCCTGCCCCCTTCTCAAGATAGCATGCACTGTGATATAGCCTATACATGTACAATTATATTAGATATATTTCTACATTAGTCATGTTGTAAAGAAGAATTAAAATCAAAGAGAAAAACTGCAAGGGGAAAAAATGAAAAAAGAGAGAGAAAAAACAATGTGTTTCAATCTGCATTCAGACTCCATAGCTCTTTCTGTGGATGTGGATAGCATTTTGTTGTAGATCATTTCATTGCAGAGAGGAGCCAAGTCTATGAAAGTTAATCATCACACGATGTGACTGTACAATGTTCTCCTGGTTCTGCTCACCTCACTTAGCATCAATCCATTTAATTCTTTCCAAGTTTTTCTGAAGTTCACCTGCTCATCATTTCTTAGGGAAAAATAGAATTCCATCACATTCACATACCACAATTTTTTCAGCCAGTGCCCAGTTGATGGGCATCTCTTCAAATTCTAATTCTTGGCTGAACAAAAAGAGCTGCTATAAATAGTTTTGTGCATGTGGGTTCTTTTCTCATTTGTATGATCTCTTTGAGATACAGACCTAGAAGTGTTTTTCCTGTGTCAAAAGGTAAGCAAACTTGTATAGCCCTTTCAGTATAATTCCAAATTGCTCTTCATAATGGTTAGATCAGTTCACAATTCACCAAGAATGCATTAGTGTTCCAATTTTCCCACATCTTCTCCAACTTTTATCAATTTCCTGTTTTGTCATGTTAGCCAATTTGATAGATGTGAATTGGTACCTCACAATTGTTTCGATTTTCATTTCTATAATCAATAGAATTTTTTTATGTGATTAGAGATGGCTTTAATTTCTTCACCTGAAAACTGCCTGTTCATATTCATTAACCATTTATAAATTGGTGAATGACTTGTATTCTTATACATTTAAATCAGTTATTTATATATTTTAGAAATGAGAACTTTATCAGAGATATTGTTTGTAAAAATTGTATCCCAGTTTTCTGCTTCCTTCTAATCTCAGTTGCATTGGATTTGTTTATGCAAAAACTTTTTTTTAATTTAATGTAATCAAAATTATGCACTTTCTATTTTATAACGTTCTATATCTCTTGATAGGAAGCCAAGACAATTTAGAATGGTGGCAAGAAAGGTCTGAGTGGAGTGAAAGTGCAGGGCAATCTGGAAAATGGCCATGTCAATGCAGGCTGCATCCCAGCAAGCCAGCCGCAGGACTTGGGTGCTACTGAATCAGTTGTGACAGCTGGCAACTCAGTGTAAAGATGCTAAAAATGTCAGTCTACTATTCAGGAGATTGGAAGTTATCTTTTGATGACACTGAATACAGAACGATGTTAAAATTTCCCATATGAGGTTCATGGTCACAGTCTCAGGCAAGGAGGAACACTAGCACGCAAAAGTGTATGGCCACAGAGGAATTGGAATGCTATTCATGGTTGGTAGAAAAGGGTGCTTGTGATCATTCATAGGCCAGAATACAGGCCAGGAGAACAGTGACCACACCTGTCCTTAGGTCTTACCTTGGAAGGAATGAAAACATAGAACTAGGTCTGAAAATATTAACACAGAGAGGCACACACATACAGACACAAATTGAAGTTAGTACAGTGCTCCCTCCACCCTGGAAACAAAGCTCAGCTTTAACATAAAGGTAAAAGTCAAGAAACAGTCTGGACAAAATGAGCAAACAACAAAAAAGATCCTGACCATAATATGTTACCATGTTGGCACAGAAGGTAGAAACCTAAATTGAGAAGAAGACAACAAAGTTAGAATAGCTACATCCAAAACCTCAAAAAAAAATGTGAATTGGTCTCAGGCCCAAAAAAGTATTCCAATAAGACCTTTAAAAGTATTTTATATATCAAATAAGGGATATAGAAGACAAAATGGGAAAAGAAATCTAAGTGATGCAAGAAAATCATGAAAAAAGAAAAATATCTTGGTAAAGGAGGTACAAATTACTAAAGAATATAACAACTTAAAAACAGAATAGGCCAAATGGTAAAAGAGGCACACAAATTCACTGAAGAAAAGAACTTCTTAAAAAGCAGAATTGGCCAAATAGAAAAGGATATACAAAAGCTCACTAAAGAAAATAATTCCTGGGATGACTTCTGGGAGCCAGTATGTATGACAAAGTAAACAGTAAGTCTCTCACATTCGCCATTATTTGACCTGTAAAAACCAAGAAAATATAGCCCCCTGGGGGAAAAAACACAACCTTAGAACAACAGAGGCAACAGATAGGCAGAGTGCAGCAGTCTTTTGGCCCAGGAGGCTTGGGGATTAACAGGAAAGGTCCCTCTCACTCTGATTGAAGGTTAGTAATACAGCAGGGAGGTGTCCCGGGAATCCAGTTGTAAGCCCCACTCAGGCAAACCAGTGGGAGATCCTGAGCCACAGGGTGGTGAAGCAGGCACAAACTAATACCAGGACCTCCCATGTGCCTTGGCACAGCTAGGGGCACAGGCAAACTCCAGGTCAGAAAATGACCACATTCGCCAGAGTTCTGGTGACCTCCAGCAACCAAGCCTCCCTGTGCTTCAGCACAGCCTATGTGAGCAGGAGTCCTCCAAGGGCTAGACCCCAACCCTAAGAGATTCAGTGTAGTCCCAGGAAACATGGAAAAACACCACCTGGCATCAGCACATGCTGGCTACTGCCACTAGGACCTTAGTTCTGCACCAGATAAGATGCCAGACCCCAACAGCCTCCAGCTGCCAGCAACTGAGGCCCCAGCACAGAAAGCCGGTGACCAGATCCCTGGCTCTCAGCCCAAGAAGCCTGGAACTGCACCCCCTGTGCTCCAGCAGGTGAGCTCAACATTAAAAGCCAGGAAATATGCAAAGATCATTAACAAAAACAGAAACAGACAACGACCATAATTCTTTCTATGGGGACAGAGAAGATGAAAACACAAATTCAGAAGAGGACAACATTGTCCATATACCCTCATCTGAAACCTTGAAGGTGAATACGAACTGGTCTCAAGCCCAAATATCCTACTTGGAAGACATCAAGAAGGAATTTAAAAGTCCAATAGGAGAGAGAGAAGAAAAAAATTGGGGAAAGAAATTAGAGGTATACAAGAGAGACAAGAGCTTTGAAAAGGAAAGAAAAAAAATTGACTACAGAAAACAATTCCTTAAAAATCGCAATTAGCCAAAAGGAAAAAAAAAAAAGAAGCATACTGAAGAAAACAGCTCCTTAAAAAGTAGAATTGGATAACTGGAAAAGGAGATACAGAAGCTAACTGAAGAAAATAATTTGTTAAAAATTTGAATTGGACAAGTGGAAGCTAATGACTACATGAGACATTAAGAATCAGTTAAGAAAAGTGAAAGAACAGAAAACAAGATAGAAGAAAACAGAAATTACCACATTGTGTTAGAAATAACAACAATTTTACCTGGCCATATGTGAATTTAGGAAAAAAAAAGATTTTTACTTCACATCATCATTTGTTGGGGTGACTTGGCCTCTTTGTTGGCACAAGCATGCCTCAAGTTAAGTACAAAGCTCTTTTACTTCCTCCAGATTTGAATTTTGTGCCTTGAACCCCATTGGTCACCATTTCAGAGTTCACTAAACCCCCTTGGGTCATATCCCTTCACCTCCACACCTCACTCCCCCCCCCACTCCTTTCTCATCCATATAAATGCCATTATTTATATTTTTAGTTTCCTTTCAGTTTGTCTCCATCAAATAGCATAGGAAAGGATCTCTCTAAATTGCTAAAGGGAATTGACAAAAGCATAGGTTTGGGGATTCAAACCCAGGATATCAATGATAAAAGACCTATTATCTAATACTGAGTCTGGATTTACTATTGACCTTTTGTGATTGACCTCTGGCTTAACAGTTCTATTGAGATGCAGGAACAAGCCTTTTTAGAACAAAGAAAGGAATCTGCCTTTTAGATATGCTGATTTTCAAGTGGCCAGACACTTCAACTGCCTCAAAAAGCAGTTTGATTTCCTATAATTACCACTAGTATGGTTTCAAATCATATATTCATATGATCTCTGTGGAAACAAAATTCAATCATACCTTACAACTGGAAAAACAACTGACCTGGAAAATAGATCCAGGAGAGATAATTTAAGAATTATTGGTCTTTCTAAAATTCATAATCAAAAAAAGAGCCTGGAAAGCATCTTTCAAAAAATCATCAAGAAAAATTGCCCTGATATTCTAGAACCAGAGGGTAAAGTGCTCATCAAAAGAATCCACTGAGCATCTCCTGAAAGAGATCTCAAATTGAAAACACCATGGATTATGGTAGCCAGATTCCAGAATTATCAGGTCAGGGAGAAATAAATGAAAGCAGCAAGAAAGAAAGAATTTAAATATCATGGGGCCACAGTCAGGATTACACAATATCTTGCAACTCCTACATTAAAAGACTGGGGGGTTTGGAATATGATATTCTGTAACACAAAGGAACTTTGAATACAACCAAGTAAAAACCACTCAATGGAATTCAGCATAATCTTCCAGGAAGGATATGGGCATTCGATGAAATAGGGGACTTACAAACTTTCCTGATGAAAAGCCCAGAACTCAACAGATAATTTGATCTTCAAACACTAGACTCAAGAGCAGCATAAAAAGGTAAACAGAGAATAAATTAAAAAATCCAAAATGTTATTCAATAAAGACAAACTGTTTACAGCCCTACATGGGAGAATGATACTTGTAACTCTTAAGAATTATATCTTCTTTACAAAATGCTAAAGGGGTATGTATAGATGGAAAGCGTGGGTATAAATTGACTTTGATGTGATGATAAAAATTTAAATAAGTGGTGAAAAGGGATTATACTGGGATAAGAGGACAGGAGGAGGCAGAAAAGGGTAAATTACATCACATGAAGAGGCCCCAAAACCTATTACAGCAAAGTGAAAGAAGGGAGAGAGATGAACGTTGTTTGAACCTTACTCTCATTTGAATTGGCTTAAAGAGGGAACAATATAATCAGTTACATACAGAAATCTAACTTACCCTATAGGAAATAAGAGGGGAAAGGGGAAAGAGGAAATAAAAGGGAAGGTATGGATAGAAGGGAGAGAAGAAGCAGTAGGGGAAAAGGGAAAGAAAAGACAGGGGGCTGATGGAAGGGAAGGAAGATTAAGGGAGGTGGTAGTCCAAAACAAAACACAGGTGAGAAGGAAAAGGGAGAAGGGAGACAGAAAACCATAAACAGCGGAGAGAAAGACACATATATCAATCATAACTATGAATGTGAATGGGACAAACTCTCCCATAAAATAGAAGTGGATAGCAAAGTTAATTAAAAATCATAATCCTACAATATGTTGTTTACAATAAACACATTTGAAGCAGAAAGATTAACACAAATTAATGGTAAAAAGCTGGAATAGAATATATTGTGCTTCAGCTGAAGTAAAAAACCAAAAGGGAGGGTAGCTATCCTGATCTCAGACAAAGAAAAAGCAAAAATACATCTAATTAAAAGAGATAAGGAAGGAAATTAAATCCTGACAAAAGTTACCATAGATAATAAAGTAATATCATTACTAAATATATATGCACCAAGGTGTATATCATCTCAATCCTTAGAGGATGAGTTAAGGGAGTTACAGGAAGAAATAGACAGCAAAACTATACTAATGTGTGACCTCAGCCTCCCCCTCTCAGAACTAAGTAAATCCAACCACAAAATAAACGAGAAAGAAGTTAAGGAGGTGAAAAGATTTTTAGAAAGGTTAGATGTGGAAAATCTCTAGAGAAAGTTAAATGGATATAGAAAAGGATAAATCTTTTTTCTTGACAATACACAGCACCTACTCAAAACTGAACATGCATTGTCATAAAAACCTCACAGACAAGTGCACAAAGACAGAAATATTAAATGCATCCTTTTTCAGATCATGATGCAATAAAATTGCATGTAATAAAGGCCAATGGAAAGATAGAGTAAAAATTAATTGGTTCCCTCCTCATCTTTGTGGCATTGGCTTTGTTTATACAAAATTTATACAAATTCAAAATTATCCATTTTGCACTTTGTAATTCTCTCTCTTGTTGGATCATGAATTCTTCCCTTTCCCATAAATCTGAAAAGTAAACTATTCCTCGCTCTCCTAAATTGCTTTTAGTATCAGCCTTTATTCCTAAATCATGAAAACATTTTGACTTTATTTTGGTATATGGTATAAAATATTGGTCTATGCCCAGGTTCTGTGATACCATTTTCCATTCTTCCCAGCAGTTTTTGTGAAATAGTGAATTCTTAGCCCAGAAGTTGGATCTATGGGTTTTTTCAAAGAGTAGATTGCTATAGTCATTGACTACTTCATCTTGTGTTTCTTACCTATTCCATTGATCCACCACTCCGTTTCTTAGCCAGTACAAAGTCATTTGGATGACTGCTGCTTTATAGTACAGTTTAATATCTGGTAAACTGAGCCAAATTTATAGGAATACAAGTCATTCCCTAATTGAGAAATGGTCAAAGGATATGAACAGGAAGTTTTCAGAGGAAGAAATTAAAAATATCTATAGTCATTTGAAAAATGCTCTAAATGACTATTTTCTAGAGAAATGCAAATCAAAACACCTCTTAGGTACCACACCTCCCCTATCAGTTTGTCTAAAATGACAAAACAGGAAAATGATAAATGCTGGAAAGGATGTGGGAAAAATGAATACTGTTACATGGTTGGTGGAGTTGTGGACTGATCCAGCCATCCTAGAGAGCAATTTGGAACTATGCCCAAGGGCTATAAAATGTGCATACCCTTTGACCCAGCAATACCACTTCCAGGGCTATATCCCAAAGAGATCACTTAAGTGAGAAAGGGACCTCTACGAAAAAAAATATTTATAGCAGCTCCTTTTGTGGTAGCAAAGAATTGGAAATCAAGGGGATGCCCATCAATTGGGAAATGGTTAAACAAATTGTCATATATGAATGTAATGGAATACTATTGTGCTACAAGAAATGAGGAACACATGGACTTCATAATAACCTGGAAACACCAACATGATGTGATGCTGAGTGAGGGGAACAGAACCAGGCAAATATTGTACACAACCACAGACATTGCTTCTGTGATGACTGACTTTGATAGACTTGGCTCTTCTCAGCAATACAAGGTTCAAAAACAGTTCCAAAGGACTCGTGATGGAAAGAGCTAAAAAACAGCCAGAGAAAGAATTAGAGAGTCTCAATGTAGATTGAGGCAACCTATTTGCTCTCTTTTTTTTTCCTCTTCTTTTTTGGTTTGGTAACTTCTTTCTAATGATTCATTCCATTGGTCATAATTCTTCTTTCCAACTTGACTATTGTGTAAACACATTTAATGTCAAGGTATATGTAGAACATATATCAGATTTCATGCCGTTTTTGGGGGGAGGGGAGAAGGGAGGGAGGGGTTGGAAATTTATAACTCAAAAACTTGTAGAACTGACTGCTGTAAACTAAAAATTAAATATATACATATATATGTATGTTTATATATATATATATATATGAAAATAAATAATCTCAAAGAATGAGTGGGTCAAAGAACAAATCATAGAAATGATCATTAACATCATCCAAGGGAATGGCAATAATGAGATAACATACCAAAACTTATGAGATGTTAGGGAAAGCAGTACTTATAGAATGTTTGATAACTCTCAATGCTTACATAAACAAAATAGAGAAAGAGGAGATTAATGAATTGGGCATGCAACTAAAAAAATCTAGAAAAAGAACAAATTAAAAATCCCCAACTGTTTCAACAATCCAGCTAGCAGCTGCTGTGTAGGTGTAAAACCAACAACAACCAGCTCACAGAATGCTGGAAGTCCAAGTTCTTTTGATCTGCTTTACTAAGGAAAGCAAGATTAAGGGGTTAACAATCTTACTTTAATCCAGCATAGAAATATCATTCGCTTAGTTCAGGGGGAAAAGCCAGCACTCTGAACTTCAGAGCAAATACAAACAAAGTACAAACATCAACAGACAGACTTCATCTGATTCAAATCCCAATCCCAACATCCGGTTTAAAAGCTTGTGAGCTCTTAGCTACAGCTGCTTGGAATCTCCACATCAGCACATCACCAAGAGTGACAGCCCTAAACAAATAGCTCTGTCTTCCCTTTTTATGCAGTTTCAGATGTCATCAAATGTCATCTGAGGGACCAGGATTTAGGCTCCTTCGATTGGCTCTGGTGTTAGCACCTCCCTGCACTGGCCCCACCTGGAGCCCCACCTAAGTTACCAGTTCATACCCACATAGGCTTAGCACCTAATAGGAGTTTGAGCCTGGGGCTTAGCCCCTAGTAGGGCTCAATCAAAGAGACTTAATTAATGATTTTAAAACAGTAAGAAAGTCCCAACTTCATTGATATTACACCAAGTACCAAATTAAAAATTCTAAAAACCAAAGGAGAGATTAATAAAATTGAAATAAAAAATATTGAACTAATAAATAAAACTAAGATCTGGTTTTATGAAAAAAACAAAATGGATAAATCTTTGGTGAATTTGGTTAAAAAAAAAAGAAAGAAGAAAACTGATTTACCAATATCAAAAATGAAGAGTGAATTTCCCACCAATGAAGAGGAAATTAAGACAATAAATAGGAGCTATTTTACCCAACTGCATGACAATAAATTTTACAACCTTAACGAAAGGGATGAATATTGACAAAAATATAATTGTCCAGATCAGTGAAGAGAAAACAAAATACTTAACTCCATTTCAGAAAAAAAAAATAAATTGAACAATCCATCAATGAACTCCCTAGGAAAAAAATCTCCAGGGTCAGATGGATTTACAAGTGAGCTATATTAAATAATTAATTCCAATGCTACATAAAGTATTTGAGAAAAGCAGAAAAGAAGGAATCCTACCAAGTTCTTTTTATGATAGTTATTTTACTGATATCTAAACCAGGAAAAGCTAAAAGAGAAAGAAAATTATAGACCAATTTGTGTAATTAATATGGAGGCAAATTTTTTAAATGAAAAATTAGCAAAGAGGTTATAGAAATGCATCTCGAGGATAATACAGTAAGATGAGGTGGGATTTATGCCATGAATGCTGGATTGGTTCAATATGAGGAAAACTATTAACATAGCTGACCATATCAACAACAAAACTAACAGAAATGATATAACTCAATAGACGCAGAAAAAGCTTTTGACAAAATACTACATCCTTTCCTGTTAAAAACCCTATAGAACATAGGAATAAATGGAATCATCCTTAAAATGAAAGTAGCATCTATCAAAAACCATCAGCAAGTATTATATGTAAAGGGGATAAACTAGATGCATTTCCAATAAGACTGGGGGTAAAAAAGTATTTCCATTATCACCACTGTAATTTAACATCGTATTAGAAATGTTAGCTTTAGTAATAACAGAAGAAAAAGAAATTACATGAATTAGAATAGGCAAAGAAGAAACAAAGCTATCACTTTTTGCACAGGATATGATGGTATACTTAGAGAATCAAGTAAAACATGCTCAATGTAATAAACAACCTTAGCAAAGTCACAGGATATAAAATAAATCTACATAAATCATTACCATTTCCATATTTCACTAACAAAGCCTGACAGCAAGAGATAGAACTTTATACATTATGAAATATTTGGAATTCTACCTTCCAAGACAAAACCAGTAACTATATGAATACAATTACAAAACATTTTTCACACAAATAGTCAAAGGACTATAAAACTGGAAAAAGAAAAACAAGAAAGAAAAACAAGAAAAGAATGAAAATAAATAGAAGTGTGAACTATTACATTGGATAAAACAATTAACTTATAAAATAGACCAAGGAGAGAACATTTAGGAATTACTGGACTACCTGAAAATCCTGGTCAAAAAAGAGCCAAGCCATCATCTCTTAAAGTAATAATCAACGAAAATTGTCCTTATATGTTAGAACAAGAAGATAAAATGAAGAATTCACCAACCACCTTCTGAAAGAGATCCCAAAATGATAACTGCCAGGAACATTGTAGCCAAATTCAAGAGTTCCCAGGTCAAGGAGAAAACATTCCAAATTGCCAGAAACAAAAAATTTGAATACTGTAGAGCCAAGACAAGATCAACAAGATGTAGCAGCTTCTACATTAAAGGATCAGTGGACTTGGGATGTTATACTCCTGAGGGCAAAAGTGCTATGATTACAACCAATAATTAGCTGTGCAGGAAAACTGAATATAATCGTTTGGCAGGGGAATTAAAATTTAATGAAACAGAGGACTTTTAAGTATTCCTGATGAAAAGATTCTGGTCTGAATAAACCAGAATAGAAATATTTAATTATCTGAATAGAAAATTTGACTTTCAAATACACAACTCAAGAGAAGCATAAAAAAGTAAACAGGAAAGAGAAATCATAAGAACTGTTTACATTCCTACATGGGAAGATGATAGCTATAACTCCTAAGAACTTTATCATTATTAGTGCTGTTAGGTGTATACAGAGATGGCGTGGGTGTGAGGTGACTATGAGCATGATATATAAAACAAATGAAATTAAGAGGTGTGAAAGATGGATAGCTATGATGGGATGGTATCAAAAAATTAAGGGGTGAGAAGGAGGGATGCACTAGGAATGAGGGAAAGGAGAATGGAGTAAATTATCTCACGTAACAGAGGCATGGTCAAGCTTTTAGAGAGGAGGGGAAGATGGTAAGGGTATCAGAAAATGCTTAAAACTTACTGTCATTGGAATTGGCTCAAGGAAAGAATAACATACTCAGTTGGGTATAGAAATCTATCTTACCCTGCAAGGAAGTAGGAAAGGAAGAGAAAAACAGAAAAATGGATTGATGGAAGAGAGGGTGCATTAAGGCATGTGGTTGTCAGAAGCAAACACTTTTCAGGAGAAACAGGGTGAAATGAGAGAGAGAGAGGGATGAAGAGGGGAATAATAGGATAGAGGGAAATACCCAGTTAGTAACCATAACTGAAAAGAAATTGTAGCAAACTTCTCTGATAAAGGTTTAATTATAAAATATATAGACAACCGAGTCAAATTTTATAAGAATACAAGTTATTTTCCAATTGATAAAGGGTCAGAACATATGAAAACATAGTTTTCAGATGAAGAAATAAAAGGCATCTATAGTCATACAAAAATGCCTTAACTCACTATTGATTAGAGAAATGTGAATTGTAACACCTCTGAAGTATCACCCCATGCCTTTCAGACTGGCAAAGATGATAGAAAAAAGGAAATTACAAATGTTGGAAGAGATGTGGGAAAATTGGGACAATAATGTACTGTTGGTGGAGTTGGGGAGTGACCCAACTATCCAGAGCAATATGGAAATATGCCCAAATGACTATAAAATTTGCATATTTTTACTTTTGTTTGTTTTTGACCCAGTACTACCACTAGTAGGTCTATATCCTAAAGATATTTTTAAAAAAGGTAAAGGACCTATATGGGCAAAAAAACATTTATTGCATCTCTTTTTGTGTTGGCAAAGAATTGGAATTGAGGTGACACATCACTTGAGTCATGGCTAAACAAGTTGGGATATATGCTTGTGATAGAATAGTATTTGCTACAAGAAATGACAGGCAGGATGCTTTCAGAAAAACCTGGAAAGATATATAGGAATGGTGCAAAGTGAAGTAAGCAGAACCAGGAGAACAGTATACACAGTTAAAGGCAAGACGGGAGGATGATCAACTGTCAATGACTTAACTATTCTCAGCAACACAGTGCTCCAAGACAATTGGATAGGACTTAGGATGAAAAATGTTATCCACTTTCAGAGAGAATAGAGGGAGTCTAAATGGGGGTTGAAGTATGTTTTGTTTTACTTTCTTTATATTTCTTGTTTGTTTGTGTTTTCTTTCATAACATGGCTTATATGCAAGTATGTTTTGCATGACTGCATATTGGTAACCTAGAGCAAATTGCTTGCCTTAGCAATGGGAGGGAAAGGAGGGCAGGAGAGAATTCAGAACTCAAAACGTTAAATAACAAATATTTAAAATATATATATATATATATATGTATATATATATATATATATATATATATATATATATATATATTTATATGTAATTGGAAGAAAAAAAATATTAATAAAAAATGTAGCCCAAACAGCATCTCCTGTATGAAGCTTTTCCTTACCCTACCAACTGCTAGTGCCCTCCCTTCCATTTGCTATACCATCCAGGCAAAGCAACTTAACTTCTCAGGTTTTGATTCCTCATCTGTATGGAGGAAGCAAGGAAGAAAACAAGCATTTGATGAGTGTTAATTATGTAGCAGACCTTGTGCCAGGCCAGGGATTCTTAAACTTTTTTCTACTTGCAACCTGTTTGGCAGCATTACTAGCATTAAATGGCTAGGGAGCATGCACAATGCGTGTTTTTAACTACTTTGTATATATTTATATTTATTCCCATAATCCGACCATATGCATGTTCCATGTATTTCTTCTCTCCTTCATTAGACCATAAACCTCTTTGAGAGTAGACTGCTGCATTCTTTGTGCTTGTGTCCTCATTGCCTAGCACAGTATTTCTTAAACTGTGGGTTGTGAACTCATATAGGTTCGCAAAAAATACCCAACGGTAAAAGGTTTCTGAATGCACAATGACCCAAAATTAATTAAAACTCAAACACATAATAAATCCGAGGCGTTTCTGGCAGGGCTTGAACCTATTGCAACCCAAAACTTCACTGCAGACTTCGTTCTGAACACAAAGCATATGCAGTCTGTCCTGTGCATGCTCCCTGGCTATGTAGTGCTAGCAATGCTGCCAAAAAGGTCGCAAGTAGAAAAAGTTTACGAATCCCTGGCCTGGCATAGTGTCTGCTACATAATAAACATTCAGTAAATGCTTGTTTTCTTCCTTCCTCCCTACACATGAGGAATCAAAACCTGAGAAGTTAAGCTGCTTTACCTGGATGATATAGCAAATACATATCTGAGACAGAATTCAAACTCAGTTTGTCATGCCTCCTAACAGAATATGATGTCCACTATGCCACCTAAATGATACATAATTCAAATTTCAAATGAATTTAAAGTGAAAAATGGAAGCCAGGTCTTAACAACAGCAACAACAAAAAATTTAATATTAATGAACCACTTTAAGATTTAGAAAGCATATGTATGTGTATTTATATAAAATATTGTTTGACACAACAACCCTGGTGATAGGTGTTATTAGCTTTATAAATGAAGTTGAGACAGGATTGGTGACTTACTCAGGGTCACACAGCATTCTTTCCAATTCACAACCTGGCTTTCTCTTATAAATAATTGCATTGGTAACTAAGGCAGAGCTCCACAAGAGGCCAATGAAGGGAGGTATGATTATATCTTTGCTTCCAAGTAGGCCCAAAACCCCTAGCTACTAGGTGCTAAGTAGATGTGGGCATGAAGCCCCCAGGGTCCTAAGGAGAGTTGTGAAGGCCAGAGCCACTAGGAAGAACTTAAGTTCTGGTTGTTCAGATGACATTGATTAGGGCTAAAGAGTGCCTAAAAAGAGAGAAGAGAGCTATTTGCTTAGGGCTCTCACTCTTGGCAAGTGCTGATGTGGAATCTCTGGGCAGCTGCAGTTAAGAGCCCTCCAGCTTGAAAACCTGGATGTTCAGACTTTGTTAAACTCTAACAACTATGCATTGAGATTTGAATCAAACAAGGTCTGTCTGTTGATGTTTGTAATTTGTTTGTATTTGCTCTGAAGTTCAGGGTGCTGGCTTTTTCCCCTGAACTAAGAGAATGATGTATGTATGCAGGACTAAAGTAAGATTGTTAACCCCTTAACGTTGCTTTCCTTAGTAAAGCAGATCACAAGAACCTGGGCTTGCTGCGTTCTGTGAGTTGGTTGTTGTTGGTTTTACACCCCCACAGCAGTTGCTAGCTGAATTGTTGAAACAACAATATGGGAATCTGCCTAGATGAGTATCAACCTTGCCCTTCTCCCTGGGAGTTGAAACCAGACCTGGGCAAAAAAGGGATTTTACTACAATGGCAAAATCATGTTCTTGGCCACCTGTATGCTTTCTTAAATAGATGTGTTTTCTCCTCATAGCGACTATGGTACCTTTATCTTGCCTCAAGATAGGCTGGGGAACATGACAGTAGGTGCTATCATCCAAGAAGAGGGAAAAATCTGAGCCCCATGTCTATGGGAGCCATGTTCCATATGGCATATGTCCATGGCATCTTTTATCCAGGGCCAGGGATATGCTGGCACCAGCTCAAACCTGTAGAAAAGCCAACCATTAAATTGTCAGTGTGAGCATTTAGACCTCAGAAATCCAGATATGATAAAAACCAGAGCTTGATTTATGATTCCATAGATTATCTAAACTTTAGATTGTTTTAATAATGAAGACGAAACTTAAAAATGTGTACTCCATAAGTGGGAAATGGCTGTTAAACATTTACCAGCTCAACCCTTTTCAGAGCTTCCAAATCTTCCCATCAAAATCAATGAAGGAAAGGGCCAGACTGTGTGTCTGTAACAACAATACTTCTTGTAGCTGCTGTGAAGGTATAAGGCCAATAACAGCAGCACACAGGATGACTGCTAGCACAGGTTCTTTAATCTGCTTTTCTGAGGAAAGCAACTTTAAGGGGTTTACAATCTCACTTTAATTAAACGTCATATATCATTCACTTA
Organism: Trichosurus vulpecula; assembly: GCF_011100635.1. Taxonomy (NCBI): domain Eukaryota; kingdom Metazoa; phylum Chordata; class Mammalia; order Diprotodontia; family Phalangeridae; genus Trichosurus; species Trichosurus vulpecula. The sequence goes on along the minus strand of NC_050575.1, from coordinate 439,566,123 downwards.
GTTGGGGGGGAAAAGTCAGTACTCTGAATGTCAGAGAAAACACAAACGGAAATGATAAGCAGAAATTATTTAAACAGAGCAAATAACACAAATTAGCAGACAGGGCTCCTGTCTACCCATAGCAATACACACATATTTACCGAGAGATATAAGTACCAACATCTGGTTTTCAGAGCTGGGGGCTCCATAATGGCTACCCAGAATCTCATCTGGCCAATCACAGGAACAATCTTCCAATGAGTGAGCCCCCAAAGCAAAATGCTAACCTCAGAGTATAAATACACTTCTTCAGGGTCAGCCCACAGAGGACATCACAACCATGTGACTCAAACTCATGCGACTTAGGCTTTCTTGTGACTTAAGCAGACCCAATCAAAGACACCTGATGGTCTTAGTCCTGAGAAGCACTCCAAAAGAAAACAAGTAGTAAAACGTCCCACCTTGCTTGCCATTACAGCCTCCCCTCTAGATAATAATAGCAGGACTTAGGTCTGGCTTTCCTTTTTGTACCCTTGCTCAATATTCCACCCCACCAAGGAAAAATAAAAATCAAGATATGACTTTCTCCTTAACCACCTGGAGAGGGAAGGAGACAGCTAGATTTCTCTTCTTCTACTATTGAGAAGTTCATTTAGCATAGGTAACTCTTTCCTTCTACAATGAGACTTTGGTGTTGGTTCATTTTAATCACGTCCTGCTCTTCCTTACCCCATTTGGCATCTTCTTGGCAAAGACTTGCCATTTCCTTCTCCAGTTCATTTTACAGATGAGGAAACTGAAGCAAACAGTGGGAAGCGATTTCCCCAGGATTACACAGCTAGTATGTGTCTGAGGCCAGATTTGAACTCAAGAAGAAAGTCTTCAAGATTCCTGGCCCGGGGCTCTATCCACTTCACCATCTAGCGGCAATGAGACACAAAACAGAAATTCAGCCCCTACCGCAGGCTCAGACAACACGTCAGATCTCAGCGTGTGACTCTGTGTTGACAAGAAGACAATGATCAGCTGTAGAAGGGCATTTTTATCTTCTAATGTAACTTCTAATTAAAAAAAAAAAGATGGGAGGCAACTAAGGCCCAGAAAAGTTAAGTGGATGGCCCAAGGCCACATAGAATTAAAAATAATGAGATGAGATTAGAAACCAGGCTGTCTGACTCCAGATGACCTAGACGACCTCTTCTCATCCCTACTCCACATCCACCACTGCCCAAAGAGATAAAACACAATATCAAGACTGTACCATGACCCGAGTTTAAATTTCTCAGTCATTCACTTATTACCTGAATGACCTTGAACAAGCTAATTAATTTTTATGAGCCTAATTTTTATCACAAAAAATGCTCTAAATCGCTATTGATTAGGAAAATTTTAAATTAAAATAATTCTGAAATACCACCTATCAGATTGGCTATCATGGCTGAAAAGGAACATGACAAATTCTGGAGAAAATGCGGAAAAATAGAGATGTAAATGAATGGTCAGTGGCACTGTGAACTGATTCAGTCAGTCTGACAAACATTTTGGAAGTATGCCCAAAGAGTTATCAAACTGGGGATACCCTTTGACCCAATAATGTCACTACTAGGCCCATTTCCAAAGAGATCAAAGAAAAAGAAAAAAGGAGATATATAGATATAGATATATAGATATAGATATACATACACACACATATATACATACATATATGTGCATATGTATGTATATATATGTACATGTGTGTATCTATCTGTTTATTTATTTATACTATCTCTTTTTGTGGTGGCAAAAAGTTGGAAATTGGAGGGATGTCCACTAATTGGACAGTGACTGAACAAGTTGTGACATATAATTGTGATGGAATAATCACAATAAGAAATGATTAGGGGATGGTTTCAAAAAAATTTGAGAAGACCTATATCAATTTATACAAAGTGAAGTGAGCAGAACTAGGAGAACATGATACATAGAAATACTGTAAAGATGATCAACTGTGAAAAACTTAGCTACTTTTATCAATACAATGAAGGATACATGATAAAAGAAATGTTATCCCCATCCAGATAGAGAGAGAGAGAGAACTGATGATTTCTGGGTGCAAGTCGAAGTACTTATTTTTTTTCACTTCATTTTTCTTGCTTTTTTGCAACATGACTAGTGTGGAAATATATTTTCTATGATTTTACTCATATAATTGATATATTGCTTACATTCTTAATGGATTGGGGGGGATGGGGAAAATGTAGAGAGAGAATGTGGAAATCAAATTAAAAAATGTCAATAAATAAATGATTTGAATTAAAAATAAATTCTTGTTGACTTTACAAAATATAAAGTAACTGTCAAATTTATTTACTGTTTAAACTGTTTAAATTTGTGAAACCAGGGTTCAAGAAGAGAGACTTGAGACACTAAAGACCTTAACTGACTTCATGTTTTCTGAGGGCTGGTTTCAGTCAAATCAGCCAATGTGAGAAAGGCTTCCCATTGCTCTTATTCAAATTTTCTCTTGACAGGTTAGGAGTTTAAAGCAAAGACCTTCAAGACCTTTCTGGGATTTTGTTGGCAGTATCTTGCAGGATAAGCTTACAATAAAATTCTCCATTACTGGTTAAAAACATCATCCATGAATGCATTTTTCTAGTCTGTCCCTGAGCATGAAAATGTTCTCAAGAAGTTATTCCTATTACTTAAAAGAAATCCTTTGGGGACCACCATGCTCTTTCCAATTTATCAGTTCTTATCAGTGTGACTAACTGTCCATTGATTTGTGGATAGTGTGTAATTTTTTTTAATCTACCACATGGACTGAAAGGGAGAAAATCTGTTTCATAAATTCTCAGTACTGACGGATATGATTTTAAATATGCTGATGAGCTCTTGAGAATCAATATGCAAAAGCACCAACGGGTATGTGTGTTTCAAGGGTAATGGAAAAAGAACTGATTTGGTGTAAGAACATCTGACTTCATATTATCGTTCAACCACTAAGCAAGATGTATGGCTTTGGGGGAATGATTTCAAATCTCTGAGTCAACAGAATCTTCATCTGTCAATGGTTAATGATAGCATCTACATTAACAGAGTACACTCAATTTCTATGAGACTACAATACATCTATCTTCAAATACAGTCTAATGATTACATATTCCAATGGAATTTAGCACTGTGGGGATTTGCTTCAATTATTCAGATCTTGACCTACCCGTCTTCTCATCCTGGGTGATGCTTCTTCATATCTTCTAATAGATTTACAAGATAACTCTACCTAACATGGTGGAGACTTTCTCCTTTACTTCTGGCTACCCAAGGAAACCACATAAGCTATCAATGAGGTTGGTCCCACTTTTAACACATGAAGAGACCATCTTAAATTTGCATCAAATGTATTAAGTTCATATTTTAATAAATTAGTAACATAGTCATTTTAGACACAGTATACTAGACACTGAAGACATAAAGACAAAAATGATATGCTCCCTGCCCTCAAAGGGCTTACATTCTATTGAGGAAAGCAGACTTCTTTTCTATTCTCAATGTAAATCTTCCCCAAAATGATGCACCCATTACGACCGAGAGAAATTTTGCTCTCAATCTTCCCCATAGTTTCTTGTATGCAGTTGATTTCGGCCCACTAACACCCACCATGCACCACTGCACTACACTCCAGGAGACATATTCAGTTCTAGAGAGACTACCATTCAATGACTTCTACCTCACTATACTGGTGGGATATTGATTTTTTTTTTAAATATGGACCTTAATAGACATTTCAATTCATTAATAAAACTTTGCAATTTCCCAAAACAATCCACTATGCTTTCCTCATGTTAAATTCTGGGGCCAACTTATTACCACTATCCACAGACTGCCTGATAGATAGATAGGTAGATAGATAGATAGACAGATAGATAGATATATAGATGATAGATCTAACATAGATACATATCTGAATCTAACTAACACTGATATGCATATATTTGTATGTATTAGATGTGCACATATTTATATATCAATGTCACAAAAACACACTGAGTTGTCTAAGATTTTTATATAATTGTAAAGCACAAAAACAACAATTGAACAATTAGAATTTCTCATCTGCAACTGTATGCGTGCATGTGTGCATGTGTGCGTGTGTGTGTGTGTGTGTGTGTGATTTACCCTGTGTTGTTTGAGTGATTATGAATCTCACGCTGATATGACAATGCCAATCGATTGAAATAAAGTCATTTAGAATTTTGGATAATATAATTAAGTTGCTAAATTATAGAATTGTAAAGACTCCAAAGACATTTTCATGAGCAAATGCCAGACTTATTTGCCAAGTATAGATATATGGTAGTAAATGGCAACATTGGTTTAGAAAATAAATTCATTCATAAAATGCTAGAAACAAAAGTGGAGGAATATCATGGGCAGAAAAGAGAAAGAATTTGAAAGAAAACTTGGTCCAAGACCCAAGCAAGCAAACTCAGTGGAGGGCATTTATGGATGAAGCTGTAACCTTAATAGATAAAATAAATGCATGTGATATAATTATTTTGCCAAGGTGGGGAGAAGATTTGGCTACATAATATGATTTGAAAGTCAGTGGAAATTGAGCCCCACCTCCATCCCTGTACCTGAATGACACCAGGATTTCATCATTAACTATTCATTCATTATCACTGAACAACACTATTTCCCAATTCGTTTTTTTGTGAATGCAAAGAGCTGTTATGAGCCATTCTTCCATTAAACTGCAAGTACCATTTTTCTATTAGTTTCATTTTCAGTGAAAATGTGACAGTGAATATGATTCGGGGCTTCTAAATATATACATGTATATATACACATACATATATCATATATATGTATATATGTGTATATATATGTATATATATATATGTGTGTACACACACACACACACACACACACACACACACACACACACACATATATATATATACATATATACTGATTGGTTGTTTCACAAAGATGTCACATTTAGAGTTTCAGTGACAAAATGAATGTTTGATGGATAACTAAAAATAGATTCTAGCCTTCTTAAGTCCCTTTTCATTTGTTCATTTGTGCAATTTACCATTGTATCTACAAAAGCAGAAGGGAGTCACATATAAATGAATGAATGAACAAATAAAAATATTTGTTAAGCATTTACAATGTTCCAAGCACCATGTTAAGCTCTAAGAATATAAACACAGGAAGCAGGACAGTCTTCTCACTCAAAGAACTTATATTTTCATAAAGGAAAACAACACACTTAAAAAAGCGATGGTCAAGGAGGAGGATTTGGGTTTGGAATGTTATATGGATGGGAAGTAAATTGATATACGCCAGTTGGGGAAGGGCATTTTGATACAGAAAGTCACAGGGAGGCTAAGACGATACATATTAGCAATTGATTGACTCGTCCTTTCCAGAAGCAATGGCAATGATGATTTGGTCACTGCATCAGAAGAAGAGGTGGAAGTTGTGGTGGAGCTATAATGGCACAGAATTGGGGTATTATGGCAAGATATTCTGAGAGGTTAGCTGAATAGACACTGAAGGTGGAAGATGGTCTGCGGTTTTCATTCATCCATTCATCCAGACCCACTATCAAATACGCAACCCATAAGCCACAATAGTCCTGAGTGCACCTGAACCAGATTAAAATGTAAATGAGAAATGTTTAACAAAATAATTAAAATATGATAAACATAGCTAATATTAGCTTTGAAAATTGAGTCAATATGCAGCCTGGAAGGATTTATTTGTATGAATTTATAGCCACTTTTTTATGTGATACTCACATGAAGATACAGGGAATTAATGGGTTAATTTTCAGTTACTAATGTCTTCATTCATTCGTTTTGAGAGTTGGCCCCTTAAGTGGGAGCTTCAAAGACAAGGGGGCTCATTTTCCCAGGAATTTACTCTGTGTGTGTGTGTGTGTGTGTGTGTGTGTGTGTGTTGTATAGAATTAGATGGTATAACAGGTTAGGAGAACTTCCAAGGTCATCTAATCCTGCTCATATATGAATCCTTACTACAACACACCCCCAAAATGATCACCCAACCTTTAGTTAAAGTCCTACAATGACAGAGAAGCCATTGACTCCCAATGCGGCCCATTCCACCTGCAGATGCTTCTCATTGTTAAGAGAGGTTGACTGTGATCCAGTCTAAATTTGCCTATTTGCAGTTTCCACTCAATGCTCTTAGTTCTGCTTTCTGGGGACAAATGGAACATTTCTAACATTTTACTTTTTTCCCCTATGACAGCCTTTCAAAGACTTGAAGAAAGTTAACATGTCCCCAACAAGTTATTTCCAGAGTAAACATCACGAGTTTTAATTGTCCATCTTTGAACTGTCTCGAGTTCTCAATGTTCTTCTCAAAATATGGTACCTAAATTTAGATACCTAAAATTTCAATACTTTAGGCAACTCTCTAAGGCAATGAGAAGCAGAGAAATTGCCATCCTGCACTGGTAGAGGGAATTTCCCTCATCTATTACCTTGCCAAGATTTATTCCATATTCATATTTCTCTGCCTCAACACCAAGAATCAACAGGTAATAAATGTTTGGTGATTTACTGATAGTAGAACATACAAGTAATATGCATGGCCAATGAGGAAAATACCTTTTAAGGAGCATGGAAAGGAAAAAAATGAGATATTTAAGCCATCCCTTATTTCCTCGTGAATATTTATGTAGGAAACATATTGAAGGAAAAAAAAATAACTATTCCAGAAACCTCATGACCCAGAATAGAAAAAAAACTGAGTTAAAAGTTAGTGGTAAACTATAACTCAATACTTAGATTTATCCTTAAACTCTCCTATCTATTTGAAGCCATGGGGCTTCCCTAGCCCACTGACTAATTAGACACATTTGTTTCCTTGGAATCTGTTTCCCAGTTTTTAACTTTACTTATCTCAGGACATCACAGCTACTCTCTTGGGTAGATGTGGTCCACATTTCCATGAGCATTTGGGTAAATATTCAGCAAACACAATAGAGATTTTTAAAAGTCTCCTCATCATATAAGTCAAGGCCTTCTTTAAATGGAGTCTATTCTCTACTCTGCCTTCCAGTATTTTCTGTCACCCTCTCAGCAAGGCACTGTTATTAGCTGCTCAAAACCTTTCAGAAAAGGCCATTCTCTAAGCTAATTGTTCCAATTATTTAAGTTTCTTATTGAAGATTTCATACCCTCTTATTTAATCCATGTGATTTTTCCTTTTGATGTCAAGCTTTTCCATTGAAGGGCTCTGATCCTTCATGACTGAGAACTGACCTTTATTCTTTTATCCCCTGGGTCTTGTTGACATCCACTTGATTAACATATGGGATTTTTGTAAGAGCTGAAATCTCCTCATGTACATGTGCCTCTTTTATAAATGCTCTAAAAGTTCCCAGAACTTGGGATCTTTTTGCCCTGCTAATGGATTTTCTTGATCAATTTCATTTAACATCTCCAAGTCTCACGAGTCTTTCTTTGACAGACGAATGTTGCTTTACATATATCACAAGGAGTCATCAATATAGAAGAAAGTATAGAACAAAACTATAGGGCATTTCCCATGGTAGCAAAAACTGGAAACAAAATGGCTGCTCAATAATTGTGGCAAGAATAAGCACAGTGTGATACAGAAATACAATGGGATTTGATTGCACTATAATAAATGCCAAGTGTGGTTCAGTAGAGTACTGATCCTGGAGTCAGAAAGACCTTAGTTCAACCTCAGACACTTGCTAGCTCTGTCATCCTGAGAAAGTCATTCACCGTCTGCTTTGCAGCACTTCCCTCAATTGTAAAACAGGGATAATAGTGACACCTGCCTCCCAGGGTTATTGTGAGGATCAAATGAAATAATCATTGTAAAATGCTCGGCACAAGGTCTGGCACGTAGTAAGTGGTTCATAATATTAGCTGCTATCGTTACTACAACTGGTACTAAAACTCACGGTGCCCCATGTAACACTCTTAGAGGTTAAGTGACCAAAAAGTTCCAGACCGGCTTTGGTAGCAGGCATTTCTTCATGATGCATGAATGGAATCATAGGTCTGCTTAAAAAGGGGCATATAAAAATCAAAGATTTTGGAATTCTCTAAAGTGATGCAGAGCAAAGTTAGCAGAATTGGACCCAGCAAGATAAACCATTATAGCAACAATAAAAAAGGAAAACAAAATTGAAAAGCAAACTTTAGAAATGAAGTAGCCAGTTTTCAGTGGTTAGGGGTTTGGCAGTCAAGCCCACCTTCCTGATATTGTTGTTCAGTATTTCAGTGAAGACTGACTCTTTATGACCCCATGCACTATAGTACACCAGACTTTTCTAACCTCCACTATCTCCTGAATGGTGTCCAAACTCATGTTAGTTAGTTAGACAGATAGATAGATAGATAGATAGATAGATAGATAGATAGACAGAGAGATAGACAGGCAGACACACTAAATATCCTTCTCATCCTTTGCCAAACCTTTCTTCTTTTGCCTTCAATCTTTCCCAACATCAGGGTCTTTTCCAGTGAATACAATCTTCTCATTATGTGACCAAAATATTCAAATTTCAGCTTCAGTATTTGTCCTTCCAATGAGTAGTCTGAATTAATTTCTTTAAGTATTGACTGATGTAATGACCTTGCTGTCCAAAAGACTCTCAAAATTTTTCTCCATTACCACAATTCAGAAGTGTTAATGCTTCAGCACCTGGCTTTTCTTAAAGTGCAACTCTCACAGTCATACATTGCTACTGGCAAAACAAAACAAAATAAAAAACATGGCTTTGACTATATAGACCTTTGTCAGCAGGGTGGTATCTGCTTTTTAGTATGTTGTCCAGATTTGTCATAGCTTTCCTTCCAAGGACTGAGTGTCTTTTAATTTCATGACTGCAGCCACCTTCTGGCAGGGATCTTTGAACACAAGAAGATATATCTGATAATGCTTTCATTTTTTCTCCCTCCATTTGATAGGAAGTGTTAGGATCGGTTGCCATGATCTTAGGCTTAGGTTTTTTTTCTTTTAGTTTTAAGCCAGCTTTAACACTCTCCTCTTTCATCCTTATCAAGAAGCTTCTTAATTATTCTTTACTTTCTGCAATCAGTGTGGTTATCATTTGCATATCTGAGATTTTTTTATATTTCTCCTGGCACCCTTAATTTTGGCTTTTGATTCATCCAGTCTGACATTTCATATGATGTACTCTGCAAATAAGTAAATCAATAAAGTGACAATATAAAGCTTTTGTAATACTCTTTTTCTAGTCTTAAACCAAGTTGTCCCATGTTTGGTTCTAACCAGTGCTTCTTGATCTGCATACAAGTGCTTGAGGAAACAACTAAGATGATTTAGTACCACTGTTACTTTGAGGACTCGACACAATTTATTGTGATCCACACAGCCAAAGGCTCTAGTGTGATCGATAAAGCAGAAATATTATTTTTTCTTTGTGGAATGCCCTTGACTTCTCCATAATCCAGTGAATGTTGGCAAAATTTGGTTTCTGCTTCCTTTGCCCCTACTAGCAGTCTGCTTTTCTCGTAATTTTCATTTCTTATCTTCCTCAAGCTTATATAGCTTACAGAAGCTTAAAAATAATGTTGCTGGCCTGTGAAATGAGTGCTGTTTTTCAGTAATTTGAACAATCTTTGGCATTGCCATTCTTTAGGATTGGGACATAAAGTTATCTTTTCCAATCCATTGGAGAATGCTGAGTTTTTCCAATTTGCTGGTATCATGAATGCCATACTTTAATAGCACCGTCTTTTAAGATTTGGAATAGCTCAGCTGGAAACCAGTCACCTCCACTATACTTATTGTTATCAATACTTCCTCAGGCCCACTTGGTTTTGTTTTCCAGAAATTCTGCCTCTAGATCAGTAACCACACTGTTGTGGTTACTGCTGTTGACATCTTTCTTGTACTTTTTCTGTATAGTCTGTCAATTCTTCTTAATTTCTCCTGCTTCTGTCAAGTTCCTTTCATTTTTATTTTTTATCATGCCCATTTTTGAGGGAAACATTTCTTTGATATTTTTTTAAATTTTCTTGAAGAGATCTCTTTTTTCCCATCCCATTTTTTTCTTCTATTTCTTTTCAGTGCTCATTAAAAAAAAAAACAAACCTTTTCTCTCCTTGCTATTCTCTGGAATTCTGAATTCAGTTGGGTGGTATAGTTTCCTTCCTCCTTTACCTTTCCATTTTTTGGCTGCCTCCTGTACAACATTGTAAATTGTTGTCCATGGTTCTTCAGGCACTCTATGTACCAGGTCTGATCACTTACATCTGCTCTTCACTTCCACTTCAGATTCATAAAGGACGTTATTTAGGCAATATTGTTATAGTCTGATGGTTTTCCTTACTTCCTTCAATCTCAGTCTGAATTTTGTAATGAGGCTCATGATCTGGCCCACAGTCAGCTCCAGGTCTTGTGTACAGTCTCTGACTGCATAGAACGTCTCCACCTTTGATTGTGAAGTATATAAGCAATCCAAATTTCATATTGACCCAACTGGCAATGTCCTTGTGTAGAGTCACCTTTTTGGGTTCTTGAAAAAGAATGTTTGCTATGACTGGTGAGTTAGCCTGACAGAAGTCTCTTCATCTCTGCCCTGATTCATTTTGTACTCCAAGGTCAAGTTTGTCTATTATTCCAATTGTCTTTTGCTTTCTCACTTTAGCATTCTATTCCCCTAGGAGGAATATGACACCTTTGCTTGTGTGTGTGTGTGTGTGTGTGTGTGTGCGCGCGTGCACGTGTGTGTTTATACATGTTATTTCTAGAATATGTTGTGTGTTTTCACAGGACTGATTGATTAACTCTGGCCTCTTTGGCATCAAGTGGTTGGAGCCTAGATTTATATTACTGCTGATGCTGAATGGTTTGACTTGGAATAAAATTGCTATCATCCAGTCTTTTTTTTTCAGATTTTACCCCAGTACTGCTTTTCTCACCCTTTTATTAACTATGAAGGCTGCTCCATTTCTTCTAAGAGATTTTTGTTCATAATAGTATATGTAATGACCACCTAAATTAAATTCACCCATTCCTGTCCATTTAAGTTCATTGACATCCAAAATGTTGGTGTTTATCTTTCTATCTCCTGTTTGACCAAATCCAGATTACCTTATTGGACATTCTAGGTTCCTATGCACTAGTGATCTTTACAGCATTTGAGTGTCCTTTCGTCACCAGACACATTCATACCTGATCTTCCTTTCAGTTTTGCCTCTGTCACTTCGCTGGTAGCGGAGCAACTCGTAGTTGTCCTCTGCACTTCCCCAATTGCATGTTGGACATCTCGCAAACTGAGGGGCTCATCTTCCAGTGTTGTATTTTTCATCATTGTATCATTTTAATACATTTCTCCTATTGACAATAAAAAGTTATTGAATTAGAGGCGTGTGATGAAATCTATGGTTTCAGACTAGAACAATGTGTTTCCTTTATTTTTTCATGATGCTACCTTGTTGTTTTAAGGCAATGGTACAGGGCAGGGTATCAGAAAATAAGAGTGACATAAAAAAATTCTGTTAAAGAACACAGGTGTTACTGCATTAAACTTGATCATGTTGGAGACATGTTAGCTCACAAATCAGTAGGTAAATTCATTTTTACTGCAAAATGAGACTTGGAAGGAACCTCAGCAACCATGAAGTGTAGACCCAGACATCACAAAGACTCACCTGTGAATCCTGCCTCAGAAGTAACAGCTGTTGTTTGAATATCTATACTGAAGAGGAAACCACTACTTCCAAAATTAGTTTTTGCTACTCATGGATAGCTCTGATCACTTCTGACATCAAGCTTATATTTTGCTTTTAACAACTTCTACGGGGGCAGCTAGGTGGCATAGTGAGTAGAGCCCTGGCCCTGGAGTCAGGAGGACCTGAGTTCAAATATAACCTCAGATACTTGACACATGTACTAGCTGTGTGACCTTGGGCAAGTCACTTAACCCCAAATGCCCTGCCAAAAAGCAAAAAAAAAAAAAAACTTCTACTCATCACACTCAGTTCTGCCCTTAAATAAATATTTGCATTGTGAACATCACTGCAGTAATTTCTAACAGGAAAACACTTGTGCCACCATCAAATAGATGGGGCATATTCCCAAAATGGAGATAAATGAATCAATAAATACAAAATAATTCAGTGCTTACTATTTGCCATCCACCATACTAATATAAAAAGTCCCTTCCTCCAAGGAGCTTACAATCCAATGTGAAAAGCAGCATATGTAAATCAGTGCATGAAAAATAAACAGCACAAATGTGCCATAACTTTAAAGGTGTGGCAACATAATAATAATAATATTAAGTTTCTATGTTTGATGCATCTGCCTAATAATTACTGATTTAAATGTTTAGATCATATACATAAAATTTGTATATGTAGCATGCATGATGCTCTAGTATCTCTCCCACAATCAAACATGCTATTTTTGCACAAAGTTTTAGAGTATCCTGAAGAATTTGGGTACATCTCTTCACAAGCCCTCAGCAGCTGTTTTTCCCAAAATTTTATGTGCCAATGTCTAGCTTCCCAGATCCATTTAACCACTAAATGTCAATAAGCTTTTACAAAGATATATTTCCTCCAAATTTATAGCTTGAACCACTGTAAAAACATCTTTCTGCCCAAGTATCTTGGAGGCATGTGCTATATCAGTCTGTGGGACAACAAGTAGGCTCTTCTTCGTTGAGTTCCTATAAAGCTTTGGTACTACTTAATTCAAGCCCAGATGTGGTACAACTGCCAGATGAGTGCTTGTTTCATTTTCACTGGCCTAGGTCAAGAAGGGCACTCCTCAAGTTCATTCTTGACTTCTTCAAGGATCAATGCTTCATTGACTCTGGAATTTTGACTACAGAATTCCGGGACACTCATCTTTCATTGACAAGACTGGAGATTACAAACATCTTCACTTAAAAATGAGAAGAAAAGAGAGATGAAGGACTAAGTTCCTTTTTTTCCACAGACCTATATGGCCTCAGAGAGGGGGAGGCCACATGATCACTTGCCTGGTAGCACTATTCTACAGGTAGGTTCTGTGTATGACTAGGTGATATCAAAAGAATGTAAGTGAAGTGAGATGGAAGAAACAGCCTAGCCCTAGCCTAAGGCAGATCTGGCTTTTTGAATGTCACTTCTGCCAATCAAAGGGCATCTTCTTCACTGTGTGATTAGATGATCTGAATCAATTCCACAATTTCTAAACGTGCTCCACAGTCTCTTCAGGTGTTTCCCTTATTCATCATCATTACTTCTCAGAAAGCAATCTTCCAGTGTCCCCACGTAGGCAGATGTCTTCTGAGTCACTTTTCCTAGGCAGTAGACCCTATAATGTGTTCTTTACACAAAGATTAGAGGGAACATTACTTCAGAGACAAAGTCGCTTACAGCTAGGGTAACCAGAAATAGGCCTTATGCAGAATGTAGAGCCTGAAGTGAGTATTAAAGAAAGTCACAGAATCCAAGAGTTGGAGATGAGGATGGAGAGAATTCCAGGGTTAAAGAATCATCTCCTGGACTATCTCCAGGTGATAGAATGTCATGAGGGAGAAACTAGCTGGATATGGAGTGAGTGGAGAAGAGTAGATTGTAACAACATTCACAGCATAGGGAGGGAGCAGGTTCTAAACATGAAAATTCATTAGGAAGAAAAGACAAACATGAACAAACAAGGGTAGAAGGCTGAGGCCAAAATGACAGCTGTAGCTTGTGAGTTCTTCTTGGAAGACAGAACATAAAAAGAAAGATGCTTTAGCTAGAGTCCCATTGGACTACTTTTGATGAGGTATGTTGAAACTTCTGGTTCTACAGAAAAAAATGGATAGTGCTTTGGATGCTGAGCCTTCAAAACTAGGAGAGCTTTTTGATTTTAAAAAGGGAAGAGGTTCTTCTGAGCAATTCTGAGAACCGGAGAAATGAAAGAAAGGAAAAGGAACACGCGCGCACACATCCATGCATACACACACACACACACACACACACACACACACGCACACGCACACGCACACACAACTGCCTTTCCTAAAACAAGAAGCAGCAGCAAGGGGAAAAGGGGTGGAGGGAGAGCATACATCATGACATAAATTTACGTTTTTGGAAACAGGAAGCATCAACGAATGAGTGCAGCTGCCCGTGTGTCACCATACCTCTAGCTATAGCAATGGAATATATTTTGTCATTGATCGGTGTTCCACAGTAGGGTAAGTTAACAAAAGGTGACCTAGGGAAGACTCTCTCTCTCAGGTCTTCTGTTCTAACACCTATTTGGGACTTTTCAGCACAGGCATATTACGCGGCCACACAGATCAGATCAATCTACTGATAAATCAACAGTCAATACTTGGAGACCTATCAAGTGCCAGGCACTTTACTAGACACTTAGGATACAAAGTCAAAAACAAAACAGCTCCTACTCTGAAAGAACTTACACTCAGTGCAGATAATATATACTTTATCATAATTCTATTTCCATTCATGCCCGGAACAGGTTTTTTTTTTCTGAGTAACAGCCCTGTAACTCTGTGTGCAATATGGACTTAGAGGAAGACATAGTTAATGATTTGCTAAGAGAGCTCTGAACTGACAATAATATATGCCTGTGTAGGGGCAGACACTTTGGAAGAGAAGTTTGATGCTGAAAATGTCTTCATCAAGGATAATAGAAAACTTGAAGAGCAGAATGGAGAACTCCCCAAAGCTCCAGAGATGTGGAAAAGCAAAGCCCCCCAAAGTATGTTTTGTGCCATCACCTCCAACCATACAGTATACTAACACTAGACTTCTCCTACTGTAATAAATCAATTAATAAAACAACAGGTTATTCCAAAAAGTCCTGTCACCTCTTTCCCTATGCCACTTCTCCAATCCTCCTCACTCTTCCTGTGAAGTCATCCCATCTTTACTTCCTCCTGGTGAAAGTGATATTGCTCTTTTTAATCCATACACTGAATATATTCCTTACTGAACACCTCTAATGTTAAGTAGCGGCTGTGTGCCAGGCATCATACCACTTCCAATAAAATATTCTCCTGGGAGAGGTACAACATGCATATAGATATATTTATTATGAAGAAGAGAGTGAGAAAAAGAGTTCTTTTAAGTAGATCCGAGGAAGGAGGGTACACTTACAGCTATGGCCATGAAGGAGGACTTTGAGCATGAGGTCATGCTGGGTTGAGCTGAGGCTTTATCTCTTCCAAGTTAAAGAGCTCATTTTCAATTGTATAGTTTTTTTGGGGGGGCAAGTTCTAATATGTTTACTTTTCCCAGTTCCTGTTTATGATGTTCTTTGATAGAGGTGTACTCTCTTTTGTGCCTGTTGTTTGTGGAGTTAGGCATTAATGGAAGACATGCTAGCAAGCACATGTTGTTACCCTCCCCTTGAGAGCAATCAGGAAAATCGGCTTTTACTCTGACCGTCTCATCATGCACTTTTGTTGCTGTTTCTGTTCAGTTGTTCAGTCATGTGCAATTGTTCATGACCCCATTTAGGGTTTTTTTGGCAAAGATGCTGGATTTGCTATGAACTCTGCCAGCTCATCTTGCAAATGAGAAAACCAAGACCTCTAGGGTAAAGTGACTTGTTCAGGGTCACACAGCTATTAGACTGTGGATAGTAATATGTAGTAGATAGCCTTAATTCTAGCTCTATAATCCCCTCAGAGATAGGAGAGCAAAGAAATAACTGTAAGAAGCACCTAATTATGTTTTGTAATTACTATTTACTGAAGGAAAGGGCACTTATAGGGACTCTTTGGAGATGGTTTCCTTCCATGTCTTGATCTTGGAATTTTAATAATGCTGCTAAATTTTGAGCCTAGGTTCTTACAGTGCTGTTTTAATCCTGGGTAAAGTTTGTTTCAGAATTTTAAGTTCATCTCACATATCTTCATACTAACCAAGAAGTTAGAATGGCCTGACTTAGAGTCAATAGTGTGTGTGTGTGTGTGTGTGTGAGAGAGAGAGAGAGACAGAGAGACAGAGAGAGAGAGAGAGAGAGAGAGAGAAAGAGAGAGTGTGTATGTGTGTTCTCACACACGAGGGTAGATTGTGGGTCTGGGTGTTTATGTATAGATATATATGTGGGAAAGTGGGATTACCCCTTTCAAGAATTTTAGAAAAGAAGAGGTTATTTGAAAAAGTCCTGCCATCATCTTAATGGGGCTACTTCTTCAATCTTCCCTACACTTCCCTTGAGAACATCCCATCCTTACTGCCTCCTGGTACTAGTGTTTGTTTGTTTGCTTTGTAACATTCATGAATTTAGCATGTGCTTTACTGAGCCATTCTAATGTGTAATTACGGTGTAGTCATTACCTAGACTGAAATGTCCTGGAGGGTTGGAACCATGCTTTATGTACGTTTCTCAAAAATACATATAGTAGCTGTGTCTTCTACGGAGAGGAAGAAGCACTCTGAACTTGTCAACATTAATTACCAGAGAGGATAGAAGCCTTTATGCCAGCAATTTATGGGATCAAGACAATAGTATGATCTTGGCCGATCTGTGAGCCTTAGTTTCCAAATCTGTAAAATGAAATAGTAGAGTGGTAAAATGTAAACTCCCTCAGGGCGCGAGATTGACATCGGCTTTGTATCTCTAGTTCCTGAAATGTTTTTGAGGGAGACATCGTAGAGGGGTCTGAATCTGTTTTGGTTGCTATTTAAATTGCCAGTAGATACAACCATGCAGATGAACAGCTGATCAGTATCTCATAGTCTTAGAGATTTATCTCATCAAGGATTGCTGGGGAGTCAGGAAACCAAGGGGGAAAGGTATTTCTCTATCACATGGAGGCTGAGTGACCTCAGTCAATCCTCTAAATCTTAGCACAGAGTAGGTGCTTATTAAGGGTTTTTTAAATGAATTAACACCATTTATACCCCCATCCCTCCTTTGTCACAAGGGCAGGAATTTTAACCCCAAGAGCTCTATAAACGCAGAACTATTATTATTTTGTTATTAGAATTAAATGGACTCATATCCCCCTTCCAGAAATACCTGTGCTCCTGGACAAGTCACATAGGTGAATCCGTCTTTTAACTGTGTTCAGTCCATAGCCTTGATCAATTGCTTCTGTGTTGATATGCTGTCATCCAAAGAACACCACATTTGAAATCTGATTGTTTGGATTCATTGTCCAAGCTCTGTCTGTTTGACACTGGGAAAGCATTTGAAACTCACTTCAATTCATATTCTCTCTCAGTAACGTGGGAGGTTTGCAGTAGATGGCCTTTCATGATAAAGAACCTTCCCACATGAGAAACTCCTTCCTCCACAGAAGCCATAATCCAAAACAATCCTTACTGTTACAAAATTATTTAAGAAGGCTAATATCAATGTCTTCTGCTGCTTAAAGCATTTGCTGTCTTTGAAATGTGTGATACATTGAGACTAATCTCTGTAACTCCACTTTTTTTGCACATCCTGAATATTAGATGGGTCCTAAATTTAGAAAACACACTCTCCCTATCTAGAGGAATTTACACTGAAGGAGTGAAATATTTCCATCAATGAATTCTGAGTAGTAACTGGAAAATATTGGACCTTGATGCCATCCCTGAGATTATCCCAGGTGGCTTCCAGATTTACATTGAAGGGGCAAAAGATCAACTCGAATTCCAATTAAACCAACATATCATAAAGTTCCACAGAGGACAGAAGCCTTCATTAAACACTGGCGTTAAATATGCATCCCCTTTAAGATTCAGGCCTCTGGACTTGACGCATATAGATCTTCTTTATTACCGAACAAATAGGGGCCCTGTTCTGTTCCAGGCATAAGATCAGGCTAACTCAGGCCTTTTCTGAACTCCTCGATATTATGAAGAATTAAGTAGCGAGACTAGGCCCAATTGGACGTGGAATTTCAAGTATTTAACATTCACCTTTGTAAAAGTGTCCATACTAAACCATAATTCCTTTTCAAATCCTGCCTGGATCATTTGAAATCCAGGCTTCAATAAAAAGGAAAAAAATAAATTCTTTGTAATGAAAGGAAATAGCAGGAAGCATTGGAATGATTGCTCAATTTTGAGTTGGAGAATCCAAACTGGAGTCCTACCTCCAACTTTTAGCTTGTATCACCTTGGCTAGTCACAACCTTTCTGGGCCTCAATTTCCTCCACTGTAAAATGAGGAACTTGCACGAAATGATCCTTCTAGCCCTAAATCAATGCTATGAATATGCATATTTGTTAAGGAGAAAGCTCCACGTATGAATAATTTTCAGCTGGACTACCTAATTAAAATGGGAAACGAGTTGAAGTTCATCACTTTTAATGTTTGGAAGCAAACTTGGAGACCATTTTGTTCACTCTCTACATTTTTGAGAGGAGAAAAAGGAACCTTGGGATTTTCCCAAAGTCTCACATCTGGGATTCAAAACCCATGTCCTATTCATGTCATCTCAACCTATAGAATGTCAGCTCCTTGAAGGCAGGGACTATTTAATTTCTTTCTTCATAACCACTGGTGGTCAGAACACCGAAGAAGTGATCCTCGGTGGCCAGCTCCCAAGTGTTAGAACCCTCCTTGCCCAAACCATTTTGTAATTAACTACCTTGTATATATTTGTATTTATTAACATTATATTTCTGCTGTAGTAATTTTAAATGTATTTTTCCCTCCATTAGTATGTCATCTCATGGTAGGTAGGGGATTTCACATTCTTTGTGTTTACATCTGTATTAGGAGGGCAGAGTTTATAATCTCAAAGAGGATCATAAACATGTCTGAAACGTTCGGAACCGCCGGATATAAGAAACTCTCAAAGTAGAAGGCAGAAGAATCAAAACATTTATTTAGGCTCCACAGTAACCAACCCATGAACCAGCAACCCCATTTTGATATATTGATCAAAAGCTTCCAGGCCCAATAAGTACGCCTTGAAAGAGTAACCAGGAGGCTACAGAGAAGCATGATTGCGTAAAGCAAAATCATGTTTCCCCCTCTATGGTAATAAGATTACCCACTGGACTGAAGTCTTTGTTCAGCTTCCTCCCGTAGGTCAGCTCTGCTACTGGCAGCTCCTGCTTCAGCTGTGGCTGTGGCTGTGGCTGTGACTGCAACTGTAACTGTCGCTGTAACTGTCGCTGTAACTGTCGCTGTAACTGTCTCTGGCTCCAACCGGAAAAGGAAAAGAGGATCTTCAAGCTGTCCTCTCCCCTCTTATAGAGTTTTTGACATCATCAAGCACCGCCTGAACGACCAGGGCCGATTGGTTCTTGACTTGGCCCCTCCCCCTAGCGTAGCCGTTAACACCTCCCCTCAGCCAGCCCCATGACTCATCACACAGGAAGTTGTCTGCTTCCTGGAATGCTCTTTGGGCTTCCTGCCCCGGAAGAGCAAGCCACAGTGTCCAGAGGCTCAATGAGGTAAGCTGAGTCATTCAAAGAAAACAAAGGCCATTCTGGCTACAACATCTTCAAAACTTAGCAGATTGGCAGCTAGTAAAGCAGATGCTTAAAGTCATTTCAGTCACTTCTAACTCTTCGTGATATCATTTTGGGTTTTGTTGGCAAAGATCCCGGAGTAGTTGGCTATTTCCTTCTCCAGCTCATTTTACAGATGAGGAAACTGAGGCAAGAAACTTCAGTGATTTGCCCACGGTCACACAGCTATGAAATGTGTAAGGCCAGATCTGAACTCAAGAAGACACATGGTCCTGATTCCAAGCCTGACACTATCCATTGTGCCACCTCACTGCCCTCGATGCCACTTTTTCAGATTCTGTTGATATATTGAATGCACAGAGCATGCATGACCTCATGCTCAAAGTCCTCCTTCATGGCCATAGCTGTAAGTGTACCCTCCTTCCTCGGATCTACTTAAAAGAACTCTTTTTCTCACTCTCTTCTTCATAATAAATATATCTATATGCATGTTGTACCTCTCCCAGGAGAATATTAGCTCCCCAAGGCAAGGAACTCTTTCTCCAATCACCTTCATTTCTCTAGTACCAAGCCTTTAGAGGACATTTAGCAAAAATTGTGGCAATGAAATGAGTTAATGTCATTCGGTTTGGAATAGGTTGAAACAATGATTCCTTCCACCTCTTAAGATTCTGTGTGTTGATGGACTGAACATGGACTCACAAAGACCTGTGTTCAAACCCTACCTTAGACACTTACTACCTGTGTGACACTGGTAAGCATTTAACCTTTTTGTGCCTCAGTAACTTGATGTGTCAAACAAGAGGGTTGGAGTTAATGGAGTTTCAACTCCCTTCCTATTCTAAATCTATGATTCTATGAATACTTGGATGAGTGCTCAATCAACGAACAAACATTTAATAATCACCTACTATACACAATGCACTGTGTTATTCCCTGGGTGAAGGGGAAGGCTAGAGATGTAAATAATCAAATGGTCTCTATTCTCAAATATGTTATATATGTGTATACTTCCTTCCTAAATAATTGATATTTATTCTTTCAAATATTTATGTTGTTTGCACACAAACAATATAAATATTTGAAAGAAAGAATAAATATCAAATATTTAGGAAGTGTATTAGTAGTTTGAGAGTCAAGGAAGGCATATACTGAAGGTAATGTTTGAGCTACACCTTGAAGGAAGATACATTATTTGGAGTAAATGAGCTGAAGAAATGCATTACAAGCATAGGGATGATCTAGCGTAATGCACGGAGATGGGAAAAGGAAAGGAATAGGCGCTTATATAGCACCTACTATGTGCCAAAATTCTTATCATGGTTTTTAACTCAGCCTTGGATGTTCAATGCCTTCTAACTCCCTCAGCCTACTCTACTCTGATTAGAGGGCTGGAGAGTGGAACAAGAAATTGCTCCCAAAACTTTCTTCTATAGTGGGTAGGATCTGCTCCTTCTGGCTCACTACCCACTTTCAATCTGTAGCTCTTCTTGGTTTGAACTATATGTAACAAGATACCCCTGTATCCAGCCCCCGCCCCCCTCATGTCCTCATCTCCTCGTCGTAGTCATCTTCCTGCTTTCTGGATTCCTTGTTATTTGTTCTTCCCCCAATAGCCTCGAAGCTCCTTGAGACAAAGGTTGTCTTACTTTTACTTACTTTTATTCCCAGCCCTTAACACATTGCCTAGCACATAGTAGGTCGTTATCATTCAAGGAGAAGTGTATCAAACTGAAGAAGGAAAAAGAGGCTCTAATATCCAGTTAGTGAGAAAGTCGAGAGGATTAATCTGTTGTGGCCAATGCAGGGTGCACCATAGCACACTGAGCACATGTCTTCATTGTCCAACATGTTTGCCACAGAAATGCCAAAAGAGCTAAGCTGGAAAGTCTTTGCAAATGCAAGGGAACCTGCAAGGAAGAATATCTAACTTCCCATCCATTGGGGTGAGTGTAGTGCTGCTAAAGCAAACCAGTTTTTAAAACCAGCATTTCCTCTCCCTTCTGACTTAATTTTCTGTCTATGCCACTGCCATGCACTCAGCCGGCCATATTCAGACCTCTAGAGACAGCTGGGATGCTTCTCGCTGTAGCAGGACTACCTTTGCTTCCTTGATAGCTCTCTGGCCTACACACACACACACACACACACACACACACACACACATACACATGCGCATGCGTACTCTATCTATTGTGGAAAATATTATACTATTTTATATCATTTCTAATTTCAAACAGACCCAGAGCCTGAATTAATGAGTAACTGGATGAAGATCCAGGACCTGGGCTTCTTTGTTCTCTCTAAAACTTTGCTCAGGCAATACCCTTACCTCTGTTAACAAGGCTAGATCATTAAGGACATTACCCTAACCCCAAGAGAGATTACCTTGCTTAATATTCGACAGGTATATACTATGTTATGGAATGTAATGAGACACAGAGACGCTGGGCTATAGTTTCAACTGACTTTTGTCAACATCCTTTACAACTCTATTCCATTAAGGAAAATCCTCTTCTTGTATCATGGTTAAACATACATGGGGGTCATAAAAAATGAGGTCATAAAGGCTTGCTAGCTCTGCTAAAATAACATATATAAGTTTTCTCATTGCTTTGTTCAGGCAGCCAGAGTTTATACTCTGACTCCTTGTACATACAAGTAAGCTAGCTCTGCTAGCTTTAAGGGAAAATAATAAACAACATGGATTTTTCTATCACCTAGCTCTGTTGTTTCCTTCAACCAAATTTTCAGGTTTAACACTATATATCTGTATTTATCTGTAGATAGATTTTTAATATTTATCTACGTACATGTATGTATACACACATATATCTATGTAACTGCATCTATCTAGTATAGATATATATCTATAGATAAGTAGATATATTTATGTATACATATATACACACACATATATGTGTTCATAAAATATTAAAAATATACATCAGCTAGGTGGTAAGTGGAAAGTGTGCCAGATTCAGGATGACCTGAGTTCAAATCTAGCCTCAGACCCTATTGGGCATGTCACTTAACCCTATTTGCCTCAGTTTCCTCATCTGTAAAATGAGCTGGAAAAGGAAATGGAAAGCTATTTCAGTTCTTTGCCAAGAATACCCCAAACCAAGTTGGCTACGACCGAAAGAACTGAACAGAACAGGTATATGGATATGCGTAGATACATAGATATAGATATGGCTACACCCACAGACACGTATCTACATATATGATACATTTTCATATATACTCACACAGATACATGTATATACACATGTAAGTGTGTGTATGCCTGCTTGATCCATATTGCAAATGCAGGGTGATTTAAAGTGAAAAATGGCATTTCTTTGTATTGAACAAAACCTGCTGCTTCCACTGGCCTCCAAGCTCAGAAATTCATCTCAGAAAACTCTGGGCTAAAGGCATTCTGCTGAACAAGAAAGTGATTGATGGGCTTTGTTGTTCAATAGGCTACTGTATTTCAGGTCTCATCATAGCCACTGGTCACTGCCTTTACCCACATAAGCAAAAGTGTGCCTTCATGGTCACTGATGAAAACACATTCACTTTCTGTCTACTAGCCCCTTGCATAGTACAAACAAGACCCTCACCACCAATTTGTGAGAAAATGCTTTTGTAGGATTCATTGTAAAATCCTATATATTGGCAAACAGGGCACATGCTATTGCTTACTAAGTTCCTAGCTCCCAATTCTGCTATGCAGAAGCTGCCCCCTCCCATAGCTGTCATACGAGATCGACAGGAAACATCAGAGCCTTAGACATCCATAGCTCTAGGGGGGCTTCACGAGGGCATCTAGTCCAGCATCTTCATTTTCTAGATGAGGCAAGCAAAGCCCAGCAACTTTAAGTAATTTGCAGAAAGTAATACAGGTAACGAGTATCCCTGATGGGGCTTGAACCTAATAGTCCTCTGAAGCTAAAGACAATGTTCTTTCCAATGAATCATACATAGAATGTGAAGCTATTGTTGGCGCATGCATGCGCGTGCACGCACACACACACACACACACACACACACACACACACACACACATACACCCTACTTCCCAGAAATGTTTGGTTTGCTTTGCTTTGCATCACATCAACATTTTAATGAATTTCTGAGCTCCCACTGAAGCTCTTCCTGGACCAATATGAAGCATCATCTTCTCTGAAACTGAGTGTGTTGGTGAGATTCCTGGGGCGCTGAAATGCTGGGACTTGCCCAGAGTCACACAAATGATAGGTGATGAAGTGAGCCTTAAAATGGGGCTTCCTGTTTCCAGGACTTTTTCTCCATCAGCAATGCCAGGAATACCTCTCAACTTTGCAAAATAGCCCCATTTATTACAAGCATAGTTGGAGTAGTGAGAGAACGAACATTTTAAATTCCCTTTGTAGGATACAATTCTGGTCTCTCCTCCTATTCTAAGAAATATCTTTACTTGATGACCCCCTGTTGAGTGAAGAAAGTGAAAGGCTAGACAGAATAAAATACCAAGTTTTCCCAGACTTTCTGTACTTGCCTTTGAAAAATAAAATAAGATGAGCAGGGTGGTTCCTGTCCAGGATCCCCGCCACCAGGGAGGCTGTTGGATCTCTTGGGCTTGGGTTTCCTGAGCTATGCAGAGCTAAGCTGATTTGGTGTTCACATGTTCTGTATTAATTGGGTGTGCCTCCAGGATCGGGGTATGTGACATAACAGGTTTCTTAAGGTGAAATAGAACAGGTAATAAATGGAGCAAGGTAAAGTTTATGTCTAGAGTAGAGAGGAATTGGGCCCATGAGGAGCTCCTGCACTTTTGATCTGGCTGAGGTGGGAGGTGAAAAGGGGAAGTAGGGAAGGAGAGAAGGAGGGAGGGAAGGAAGGAAGGAAGAAAAAAAACAGAAACATCAGAACTTAACATGTGTATTAGGTTGAAAAATGTATGCTTATATACATACGTAAAGCTATGTTATATACAAACATATATACATCGTAAGAACTTCAAATTTAACAAAGTTTTTCTTAACTTTTAAAAGATCCATTTTCTTCTTTGATAATTTTTCTCTCTTCTTCCCCTCTATTCTCTCTGAAGCAGTCTCTTTTGTGGCTGTTGCTTTGTTGCTGTTTATCTTGTTTTGATGAAAGAAGGGAAAGGGTCTAATCTGACTAACCTACTTAGAGCAGATTTATTTGTTGGCAGAAAGATTTTGTATTAACAAACTTCATATATATTTAACATTTATTTTATCAGAGGTTGCATGTGATAATAGACATAGAGCTTATTTAGAAAGGAAAGCATCTCTTTTATAAGGTCTGCTTTAGCACATACTGGCTGTGTAATTTCGGGGAAGTCACTAAATCTCTAAGTGTCCCAGCTTTCTCTCTCACATTAGAAATTGCAGAGAAAGCACAGATTTGCATTGGTGAAGGGATTTCTTCATTAGGACATTCTTAAACTTAGGAAAGCAAATTTCTGGCCTGAAACTTATTTCTTTTGTATGGAATTATCTTAAATATAACTATATACTCCAATGGATGACATCAATAACCTGTTTCTTTAAAATGTACCTATAATCCTTCTATGATCATTTCCCTTACGTTCTGAAATCAAAACTTGACATCCAATCCCCTGAGCTTAGATGGCATCAAGTCTGAAAGAAACCAGTGATTTAAACAAGACATTGGTCTTTTTCTGTATATGAGATTTAGTGAAATAATGTCCAAAGTCTCTCTAGCTTTCCTATGATGAAGGAATCAGTGAGAACTTCTTTCAGAGCCTTATAATGTCTACTATTTCTGCCAGGCACGTAACAGGACCTCAACAGAAACTTGTATATTGATTTTAAAGACTTGGATTGGTCTGCCTCTGTCAGAGACTTAGGCATATCACTTAACCTCCCTCTGAACATCAGTTTTCTCATCTGTAAAGTGGGGATATAATACAGTCTCTATCTCACATGCTTGTTTTGAGGAAAGTGCTCTGTCAACCTGTACGTATTAGTGTAAGCGATCGTTACTAGCATTAGTATAAATTTTCTTTCATTCAAAATGCAAATATATATACTTCCATAAATATATTATATGTGTGTATATACATTTATGTACATAGGTATGTGAATACACACACATGTGTGTACACACACATAATAACATATGTGCAAACAATTATTTACATAGATCTTTCTATCCGTATGGTAGCTAGGTGGCACCTTTAATCAGGAAGACTCAACTTCATAAGTTTAAATCCTGCCTTAGACACTTACTATCTATGTGACTCTGGGTATGTCACCTGACCCTGTTTGCCTCAGTTTCCTCATCTGTAACATGATCTGAAGAAGGAAATGGCAATCCACTTTAGTATCTTTGCCAAGAAAACCTGGATGAGGTCATAAAGAATTAGACACAACAAAACAACCTAATTGATACCTAGATAGAATATTCGGGCTGATTTGCAGCGGCATAATTGGCAGAAAACTTAACTTCCTAATTTAAATGGGAAGAGTTTAGCAGTAAAACATATCCAAAAAGAAAACAAATTGCTCAATGAAAAAAAGCTGAAATCTTATAGCAGAGAAGGCAGTCTTAAATTAAGAGACAGGGGATATAGGCTATATTTTCAATTGTGCCTACAAGTAACTATTTGACCTTAAGTAAATATCTTCCTTATGGGGGGTGTGTGCTCAGGATGCCTCCTTTTAGTAAATATCTTCCTTATGGGGGGGGTGTGCTCAGGATGCCTCCTTTGTCCATCTCTGTAAAGGAAAAGGTAATAGTCCTCTGAAAATCACGGGATTGGGTTTCTCTTTTAGGCATTCATCCTTCATACTCTGATAGGTTCTCTTTAATCAGCTGGTCCTTCACCTGGAGGATGTTCATCTACTTGAGAGCCAGCGTCCCTTCAGAAGGGGCTGAGGAACAGTTGATACAGTGTTTGCTGCTCAACAACTCCAGAAGATATGCCAGGAGCATAATAGAGATCTGTGCATAATGTTTGTCCATCTAACCAAGGTCTTTAATACTGCCAGTCACAAGGGCTTGTGGAACATTATGGCAAAATTAGGTTCCCCAGAGAAATTTATCAGCATCGTATGTCAGTTTCATGACATCATGCTTGCATCATTTCTGGATAATGGGCAGTGCTCCCATGCTTTCCCAGTCACCAGTGGAGTGAAGAATGCTTGCTCTCATGTTTTGTAGCATGATGTTTTCAGTGATGTCATGTGTCTTCAATGAGTGTGAAAACAGCATCAAGGTCAGCTACTATACTTATGGGCAAATTACTTAACTTGAAAAGGCCATAAGGCAAGACCAAAGTGGAGGAGAGTTGGTTCATGACTTTATTCCCAGATAATTGTGCATTTGATGTAGCCTCCAAAACTGAGAAGCAACAAAGTATGGGTTGCATCTCTGCCTCTTGTGCTAATTTTGGCCTAACAATTAACACCAAGAAAAGAGAGGTTCTTTACCAGCCAATACCACAACATACGTAAGTGGAATGATCAGTTTCAGCAAATAGAGAAATTCTGAGTGCTGTGGATAAATTAACTTAGCTTGGCAGTATACTTTCCAGGGATGTCAACATAAATGATGAGGTTGACACGAGCATTACAAGAGCTAACTTAGTATTTGAGAGGCTACAAAAGAAAGTGTGGAAAAGAAGATATATTTAACTACCTATCAAAGTGAAAGTCTACAAAGCCTTTTTGCCAACCTCATTGCTACATGCCTCTGAAACCTGGACAGTATATCAGCACCATGCCAGGAAACTGAATCATTTCCATTTGAAATGTCTTAGGAAGATTCTGAAGATCACTTGGCAAAATAGGGTCCCAGGAACTGAGGGCCTTTCTCAAGCTGAATTGCCAAACATTAAAACTGTACCGCAAAGAGCACAATTCTGATGGTCTGGCCACATTGTTCTAATGCCAAACATATATTTCCCTAAAAAGATTATTTTATGGAGAACACACACAAGGCATACACTCACACTGTGGTGAAAAGAAGAGATACAAGTACCTTCTCCAGGTCTCTCTGAAGAACTTTGTAATTGATTGTGAGATGTGGGAAATGCTGGCACAGGATCACCCAAAAAGGCATGTCCACATCAAATAAGATATTGTACTCTTTGAGCAAAGCATAGTCACATTAGCTCAAAAGAAATGTGAGATTTGTGGCCATCTCCACTCCTAATGTCATAAGGATTATTTATCACCCCCTGTGGGACAAATTATTTATCCCCCCACAAAATCATATTTGTCTGATCCGCCACAGTTGGACACACTCTACCTTGACCCTAGGATATGATGTCATTTTGGTCCTCTTTGTGAATGAAAGAAAACAGCTTCCCATCTATTATATGTGAGAAATAAAGGAGTTCATCATTTAGGTCCCTTCTACCGAGAATATTCTATGAGTTTTTAATTTCTGTTAATTGCTTTTGGTACAACTTAACTTCATTAAAAATTTTAATGTGAGAAGCTTCAGATTTACTCTGCAATAGAGCCTGGTGTTTTGTTTTCCTTATTTTTCTTTTAAATTGTATTTCAATTTCAAGTTCTTGGCTAAGCTTCAAAATATGTTCCTTTGCAGTTGGCCTCTTAATAATTAGCAGGGTGTTCAGAGACTGTCCCAAATGTAATTGAACTTAATATGAGCCAGCTTTCTGCATTTGGGTAGATTCAAAAGCAAGGTAAATATGTCAAGCAAAATGGATGAAGAAAGAACGCACCCACACCCACACCACATAAATGTGGTGTGCAGCTATGAAGAAGCATATATAGGAATACAGATAGATAGATGGAGGGATAGATAGATAGATGGATGGATAGATGGATGGATGGATGGACGGATGGACGGACGGACGGACGGACGGACAGATAGATAGATAGATAGATGGATACACACACTCATATGTGTGCGTATATAATGTGTGTGTGTAGTTTTAGGCCAAATCTTAATAGTGTTTTGTCTGTTTTTAATTGGACCAAGGAAATAAAATTCCATTTGTTTGGTGTTATTCTCAATTACACTCCTTCAAATTTGTTTTCCTGATTTTGCTTTAAACAATTAAAATAGTCTCAGGATAACATAGAGCGATGTTGTTGGACTTTATCTGTTTCATCCTATTCAATTCTACATGTGACTTTTACAATTGTTCGTATATACACTGACTATCAATGCTCTCCTTGCTGTTATTTAGGTGAAAATATTGGAGAGGCTGACTATGATGGGTCCTTCCTATCCTACATCATCACTCACCAAACCTTTAATATAAAGCTCAACTCAAAACTCACTTCCTTCTGGAAGGCATCTTGGATTAATTACTTTGCTTCACACCCCTTCCAGCACCATGCCAGGAAATTGAGTTGTTTTCATTTAAAGGAAGATTCTTAGGATCACCTGGCAAGATAAGGTTGTGGACACTGACGCCCTTTCTTCAGCTGAACTGCCAAGTATTCAAACTCTATTGCAGAGAACTCAATCCAGTGGGCTGGCCGCATTGTTCTAATGCCACATGTACATTGGCCTAAAAGATTATTTTTTTGAGAACACACACACAGAACACACATACTCACACCGAGGTCAGAAGAAGAGATAAAAGGACATACTCAACGTCTCTCTGAAGAACTTTGGAATTGATTGTGAGACTTGGGAGATACTGGCATAGGACTGTCTAGTGTGTTTGTAACAGAAGGCTCTGTGCTCTATGAGCAAAGAAGAATTGGAGTAGCTCAAAAGAAACATGAAATGCATACATTTAGAGGTATCTCCACTCCCGATGTTCATGCAGAACATTTGTGCCTGACCTGTGGTTGAGCCTTCTAAACTCACATTGCCATGATCAACCAAGTCAGTAACACTGCACCTTGACCCTGACATAGTGATGTCATTCTGGTCCTCTTTGAGGATGAAGGACAACAACCAATAATAAACATATTTATGCCAAGTTATACAAGACATGCCTCTTCTCTCTACTCAGCAGGTGCTCATTCGTATTGTTTCCTTACCTGAAGCAACCTAGGCAGTGCTATGCACATAGTGGTGAATGTGAAGTCAGAAAAAACTAGGATGCATTCAAACCCCACCTCAGATCCTCACCATCTGTATCAGCACGGATAAACCACTTAACCAGTGCCTACTGCAATTTCATCATCTGTAAAATGGAGATTTTATCTGTAAAAGAGATCTATCTCAAAGGTTTGCTATGAGGACCAAATGAGATGACATAAAGAAATTTGACAAAATGCAAAAGTATATGTGGAATGCTATTATTATCATCGCTATGGTTATTGACAATGATGATAAATTTCGTTTCTATTTGAATAGGTCAGACTCCATAAAGGCACGGCCCGTCTTCATATCTTTGAATCTCTATGCAGACACATAGCACACGGCATTCCAAATACCAAGAACTGATTAAATGTTTGCATGTGTATTATCCCTACCTAGATGTGCAAACATTGACTGCTCTGATACAATACCATCTCCCAAATAAAGACAATTTTTGACTTCGTATTTGTATCTTTAGTACCTAGCATAGTGCTTCACTTATAGTAAGCTCTTTATCAGTGTTCATTGATTTTTACTAAATGAGTATCTTGTGACTGAATGGATCAGTACATATTCAGATATTCCAAGACAACGTGGAGTAGGGGACACTTACAAAGTCTCAGCTCACATTCTGTCACTGAATTTCTCTTTCTAGGTGACTGTGAAGGCCATCTAGACCTCAATTTCCTCCTCAATAAAATGGGAATAATATATCATTTAACTGATAGGGCAATAATGAATAGTTGTATACTCACACATGCATATATGCACTGTGCAAACTTTATAGCAACATGAAAGTATTACTGCATCATAATACCTAGCATTTATATTGTACTTCAAGGTTTGCAAAGTACTTTACAAATACCAGCTCATTTGATCTTTCTAACAATGCTGAGAGGTAAGTTCTATTGTTATCCCCAATTTCCAGTTGAAGAAATTAAGGCAAACAGAAGTTAAGTAAGTTGTCCAGATAGTTTAGTGTCTGAAGGCATATTTAAAATAAGATCTTTCTGATTCCAGGCCCAGCAAGCAATCTATCCACAGCAAACATTGGACAATTTAAGCTGTCCAAGATTGAAATAATCTACCTTCAGAGGAGGTGGATTCCCCATCCTGGAAGCTCTTCAAGCTGAGGTTGGGCAACAACATTGAAAGATGTGTGTACAGTGATACACTGATGAAACATGTAAGCAATAGATCGATATTCCAAATGACTATAATGATATAAATGAAAACATTTAAAAGAGGTGAAATCGAATTCACAGAAATCAACAATCTTGATTAAGGACAACAGAATATAAAGTCATATCTCCTGGGCTGCGCATGTGGAGGTACAGGTACAGAATGTGGCATATGTCACCAGAGTTTGTAAATCAGTTTTATTGAACTTTTTGTCTAAGAGATGGTTCAATGTCAGGAAGTCTATCAAAAAATGACTGATAAGGGGCAGCTAGGTGGTACAGTGAGTAGAGCACCAGCCCTGGAGTCAGGAGGACCTGAGTTCAAATCCGACCTCAGACATTGACACACTTACCAGCTGTGTGACCTTGGGCAAGTCACTTAACCCCAATTGCCCTGCTTTCCCCCTCCAAAAAAAAAAAAACAAAAAGAAAAGACTAAAAAAAAAGAAATGACTGATGAAGAAAAGGCAAAATTCTTAAGAAGAGTGGGAACTTTTGTCCTATTTCCTTCTCAGCTTTCCTATCCTCAAACTTTCATTCTCATCTTTAGACCTTGCCAAAGAAGAGGCAGTGTGGTCTAATGCATGGGGAGCTAGCCAGAAAGCCAGGAAAATGTGGTTTCATGACACGCCTCTGAATCATACTGACTTACCCTCAGTAAATCACTTAACCCTCGGTATATAAGGAGAGTCTCTAAGACTTAAAAATGGCAAAGAAAGTGTTGACAGGGGCAGCTAGGTGACTCAGGGAATAGAGCACAGGCCCTGGAGACAGGAGGACCAGAGTTCAAATTGGTCCTCAAACAGTTGGCACAATCACTAGCTGTTTGACCTTGGGCAAGTCACTTAACCCCAATTGCCCTGCCTTCGGAAGCACCCTCCAAAAAAGGGCTGACTTTTTTTTAAACAAACTCACCTGAGAGTTCCTTATAACCAGTGCAATCACAGGGCTACTTTTTAACCCCTAAGTTAGAGACCAGTTAAAGACAGGTTAAAAACTAACACAAAAATAGCAATTCACATTTGTGTCATCCTCTGTGAAGGTCCAGTTTTCCAGTACACTCAACAAACTACTGATGCTGTTTTATATTCAAAACAACCCTGTAAAACAGGTAGGCTGACTTCCTCTACATGGTGTCAGGCCAACTTTTCATTATTCTTGCCACAATCATAAACTCTTTGCTCCATCTTAATGAACTTTTGTACATTCTTTCCATTAGTCCCTCTCCCCCACCCCCAGAAGTTCCAGAAACATAATCAAGGTGAAGAATCAGGAACTTCTAGATAGTTCTCCTACAAGCTAGATCTACTAGAGTCTTAATCATAACCAAAACACGAAAATTAAAGGGGGATGCAATTCCATTCAAACCAAGATGAGATTATGAGATCAACATAAAATCTGGCATACAGGTGCAAGAAAGCGATACTAGGTACACATTAGCACACTAACAAGTGTCCCCCAAGTCTCTGTCCAACAGATGTCTTCTTGTTCTTCCTTTATGCTATTTGTTTTGGTGATATCATCGGCTCCCGTGGATTCTATTATCATCTCAATGTAGATGAGTCTCAGATCTGTTTATCTGGTCCTAATTTCTGTCTTAATCTCCATTCTTATATGTTTGACCTGACTATAGGACCTTCTTTCAAGGAGCTCACCGTCTATTGATAGAGACAACATGAAAATGGCTGTCTTAAGTTGGATATATGCAGGGGAAATTGGGGACAATCACAAAGGAAATGCATTAGCAATATCAGCATTGGAAAGGATTCTTGTAGAAGGTGGTACTTTAGCTGTGTTCTGAAGGAAGCCAGGGGAGCTGGGAGATAGGATTGAAATGGGAGAGCATGCCATACATGAGGAAGAGAAATTTATAGGTCCTAAAGTAATGGAATGTCTTCTCAGAGAAAGATCAAAGAAGGCTGTGTCGTTGGATTATAGACTGTGCGAATGGACGTAAGGTGTAAGGAGACTGGTACAGTAAAAGGAGCCATGTTTTAAAGAGCCTAAAAATCCAAACAGGATTTCATATTTGATTCATGGGGTAATATGGAGCTTTTAGAGTTTACTGAATAGGAAAAAGGGAGTTACCTGTTGTATCTGTGCTTTAGGAAGATTACTATGCCCATTTGTTGACTCAGACTAGAGGCTCTTTGCAGAAGTGGAATGTTTTCTTTCTCGTCTTTTAATCCCAGCACCTCATAAAGTGTATGATTCACAGTAAGTATGTAGTAAATATAATTTAAATTGAATTTAATTAAATGTTCTACTGCTACCACCATGGGGCAGAAGTGTACATGGGGTTAGGTCCAATACTAATCTTCCTCCAGGCACGATTCTATTTTGAAGACATAGGGCAAATTTTCTGTTCGAGTTGCTTATTTCTTCAGTTCTGCTGACTCCTACCTCACTACTATGTGTCTCAGTTCCCAGTTATCTAGTTTCTCTGTCTTCCATGCATTTTATCTGCAACAAACGATCTCCTCCTGTGCACTCAGCCACATTACAAATAACTTTATTCCTTCTCAGGTCCACCATAGCCCAAGCTCATCCAGTTTTGAAGACCTTTGGTCTCCATGTTTTTGTGATTAATATATCACTCATAGTAGTAGTCATAGTAGTAACTTACCATGATACCTCTACAGGTGACCATTTACTTATTCTCAAATTACGTACATACACTAGTAAACTAATATTTATGTACATTTTATAACTTACATAAGAATAGAAATGTAAAGGTATCAAATCAATAAAAAATAGCCTTTGTTCCTAAATTCAAGAGGGACTTTCGGAGGTTGTGGAGTTTGGGAATGAAATGATTTAACCTATACTTTAGAAAAATGAAAAGAGTGACCTTAGTAGCTCTATGGAGGATACATTAGAAGAAGAGAAACTTGAGGAAAAAGAGTCCACTTGAAAAACAAGATAAAAAGTGATGAGGGCCTGAACTACAGAGGTTGAGGTGTGAGTAGAGACATGAGGACTGATGGGAGAGTTATGGAATGAGAAACTGCAATTATTCCAACTGATTGGATTCTAGGATGGAGGAAAATAAGGAATCGCAGATGAAACAAGGGCTATGAAAGTGTAGGTGACTAGAAAAATGGCAGCGGCTGTGTCAATAACTGGGAAGTTAGGAAGAGGAATGAGTTCAGGGGAAAGGATAATGTCATAGCAACTTTGAAATCTCTAGTGCTATACCTGCTTATCTCCTGGGACTCACTGTGCTCTACCCAAGATGAAAGGGGTAAGTATAAGAAACAAGCATCTTACCAAGAACTCCATGAAACCACTGGAGAGTTAGGAAGAACTAGGTGGTGCCTAACAAGTAGGTACATCCCTTGAAACCAATACACAGCTTTTTCTTCTTTATTCCAGATTTGCATTTCCCTCCCCTTTTCCCCATTGGCTGGGTACTTCAGGTATGACAGCCTATTGGAAAAGCCTAAACTCCCCACATGATTCTCTGCCTCCATTTACATCTCCTGTTACCCTGCTCCCCTCCCCTCATTTTCTTTATAATTTCCAGCTGCCTAGCAAGCAGCTGTATCTTGTTAACAACTTGGCTTTTATGCAGAAGCAACAACCTCCTTTTCCCCACAGGAGGGAATAGAGCTCTTACTCACCAATCACAGCAAAGCAAAGAGTCTGGCTTCTGGGAACTTATCAAAGTTGAGATGAACTGGGTAGGGGAGTGGGTATGTAGGAAGAAGAATTTTCCCAATAAGACCTATAAAACTGTTCTGTTAGGAGTCTTATCAGGGAGGAGAAATGGAAAAGGAGAAAATACTGGGAGCTTGCACTGAAGTGGAAAGGGCAGAAGAAAGGATTCTTGGGAGATCAGGGTAGATGAGCTTAAGTCAGAAAAAGTTTCACAATTGGCTAATGCATTAAGGGTGGATTGGGAGTGAGGTGTCCATTCTCTGATTGATTGATCGCTAACCGTACTGAATCAATCCATTGCAATCATGGGGTAAGGCTCTATGACACTTTGGAAGCTACCCTCCTCGATTATATAATTTTGCTCTCTGGAATCCCCATTCTATTTTCAAATAGATCCCCTCCAAAGCCATTTTTTAAGTCAGTCCTTCTACCTCCTCACTTTAATTGAAATATAGCTCTTTTTGGGAAGGCAGACATTATACCCCTTACAACTCTGTCCACTGGAGGGCAGCATTTCTTCTATTAGTCTCTATTTGCTCTCAAGGCTTGACTAGCTCTGGCAAAAAGTGATCTTATTTAGAAAGGAGGTCTTTTCCAAGTTTATCACAGTATTAATCAATGAGGTTGGGAATAGCCCAGCACAACAACCTCCCTCATTATCATTCCTCCTGGATTTTTAAAACTCAAGAGGTCTCTGTTGTTGTTTTAATAGGAAGGATGTAATGTATTGACTCATCTGTGCAAATGATGGTGATGCTGTGTGCCCAGCCATGACATTATCCTTAATTTGATGTATTAAGCCGTGATACATTCAGCCCCATTAAGTGATCTCCTTAATTATGACAATGGATAACTATGGTCATTAAACTAATGACATTTGTCACCACCCGCCAACAGCCAAATGAATGAGCAGTGAGAGGGAATTTACACCCACCTTTCCTTCCCTGGACAGTGAGAATGAAAGTTAATAGGGAAAAGCTGAGGGTGCAGACAAGAAGGTTAAAAACAACTTACTCTGGATAATATTGGTTCTAGTTCTTCTCAATTTTAATGCCAAAAGAGAAGTCAGGCCAAAATGTCAATTCAAAGAAAACCCGGAATTTTATGTAGATCAGCTGACTGAATTTTCAGATTTGCTAGCAGAAGTGGGACCAGGTAAAGCTAGGATAACTTGGCAGTGATGATTATAACTGGGAAGAAGGTCCTAGAGCAATAGGCAGGGCTCAGCTTTGTCTTCCAAATCCCTGTAAGAATTTGACTGATTTCTAATCTGACTTGTGACGGTGTTCAGCATCTCTGAACTTCCCCTAGAGCTCTGTCTGGCAGCGCAGCATCGGTCCTGTTCTAGTTCTTCAGAGCACCGTGCTTCAGGGTTTTTTCGTGTCTGTTTGGTTTGGTTTACTTTTGTTTTTTTTTTTTTTTCCAATAACCAGACAAATCTGATTTGCCCTATGTCACGTTCCTCCGGGGATATGATCACTCCGGCTCAGGATGAGAGATAGCTAAGATGATCAATAAATCAATGCTAATTAATGTGTAAATACAACGCTTGATGATGCTATATTTTGTTACAGAGATACCTGGGTAACAAATGGCTTGTGTGATACTTGAGAAACTGGAAGAAGACATTTCCTCTCTTCCTTATTCATAGTGCCTTTCTTCTATGATAATCTCAAATGTATTCTGCATATATTTTGTACACAGATTTTTACAGGTTGATTTTACCATTATGCTATTTTTTGCCTCACCTTGCGTGCCTTATACTTCATAGTACCTGGTATTTAGTAAGTACTTAATTAATGCTTGGTGACTTGATTTGACTTGCACTTAACCCAAGATGAAATTAAAGAGATAAATGTAAAAATGTGAATGGAAGTTCAAAAAATCAATTGAAGAAGTGCACAGTAAGGTGAATCACTTGGCAACAGGTACTATTATGCGGCTTCAGTTGACCCCAAGGTCGATGAGATAGTAGCTAGCGTTGATATTAAAAGACCCAGTTCAAATTTCAGCTACACTATTAAATCTGACAGGTACGAATTCCTACATTCCTTCCTCTATTCTCCAAAAGTTCTGTGCTCTCACCCACTCTCCCTTCCGTCCCTCTGGTCACAGAAAACAAAGTATCTTTACTACTCACTAAAGGTAAATTGCCTGTGTCTTTTTATCATTGCTGTCCTAAGAGCACCGGGCAAAATAAGGTGCCAGACACAGAGGTCCTTTCTTGACCTGGACTGCCAAGCATTTAAACTCTACTGAGGAGAGTATGACTCTGAAGTGCTGACCATGCTGTTCAGAGAGCCAAATGTACATTTGCCTAAAAGACTATTTTACAGAAAACTCATACAAGGCAAGTACTCATGAAGGAGTCAGAAGAAGTGATACAAAGACTCTCTCAAGGTCTCTCTGAAGAACTTCGTTATTGGTTGTGCGCCGTGGGAAACACTGGCACAAGATCACCCAGCGCCATGTGACCACATCAGAAAAGGCAGTGTGCTCTATGAACAAAGCAGAATTGCAGGAGCTCAAAAGGAATGTGAGATGCACACATTTAGAGATATCTCCACTCTAAATGTTCATACAGTCTATTTCTGCCTGACCTGTGATAGTCTTCTGAGCTTGCATTGCTCTGACTAGCCACAGTCAGACACATTGTTCCTTGATAATGACATAGTGACATCATTTTGGCCCCCTTCAAGCACAAAGGACAACAACCAACCAAACCTCATCATCTTTCAGCACATTCTCATGCATCTCACTTTCCCATGCATCAATCTCACCTTCTGTTCCTTAGGAATCCTATATGCAAAGTTAAAATCTATACCGAGGTCTTCCCAGTCCAGACTGATTGAAAAAAAAAATAATTAAGCACTTTCTCTATGCCTAGCTCTATGCTTAGCTCTGGCAATACAAATAGAAAAGTAAGATGATTCCTGGTCCCAAGAAGATTTCATTCTAACAAGGGGAGACAGCACACTTAAGAGGATTCAATTGCAAATAGTATTAAAAAAGGCTTTTACTCTTCTACCCTATTGAACTATCATTAAACTACTCCCCTATCTTCCACTGACAAATTCCTTGAAAAAGATGCCTATATCCATTCTCTCCACTCTCTTGGGTTTGCTTTCCTGATGGACAAAAGAGCAAGTTAAGGGAGCGATGAAAATTGTACATGGAAAAGAGCACTAGATGGAGATTCAGGAAACCTTATTTTAGATAGCAACTCTGGCACCATCCATGTGACTTTTAGCAAGTCATTTAACTATCCTAGGCTTTATTTTCCTTATTTTTAAAAAGAGGAGGGTGGACTAGAAGGCTACTAAAGCTCCTTCCAGGGCTTGATTTTGATTTCGACAATCCTTAGGGAATTAGGTTGCTTAGTGAATGCAGTGCTACAACTCGGCCAAGAAGACGCATTGCAATCATATTTTAAACGCTTCCTAGCTAGGCGACCACGGTTAAGGCGCTTTCACTTTCTTTGACTCAGTTTCTCCAACTGTAAAAAGGGAATAATCACATCACTCAGTTCTCAGGACGGTCATGAAGATCAGATAGGGCGAGCTATACAAAGTGCCCTATAAAACAAAGGCCGTATGCATTTTATTCATAATATCGTTAACAGTCCCCATGATAACGGGGAAGTAAAGAGTTACAGATCAGCTCTTTCATTCCTCCCTCCCCTTACCCAGAATTATAATCACTCCCTCCAGATACTCATGTAAACAGGAACCTGAATACATTAACCTTTTCTATATTCAATGTGTCCATCAAAGCAGCTGTCAGAAATCCCCTGACTCCATAGCCCAGAGCTGTCGACCAGGCAACATAGTGGAAGTGCCCCAAAATGAGTTGGGTGTAGTAGCTCCCACCCTCAATGTACTTCACAGTGAACTTGATGGGTCTTAAGGGAGGTGCTCCTAGTTAGAAAATATAAAACAAGGCAAAGGCTTGGCCTGAATTAGTAAAAGGGCTGAATTAATGACCATAAACATATGAATATTATGGTAGTAATTATCTTAACATCAGGGAAACCTAGATTTTGAACTGAGTTTTGATCACTGGGGAAGAGCCAGCCACATTCTTGCCTAGTCTCCTTTGGCACCAATATTTTCAGTGACTAGTGGGGAATACAGATTGAGCCTGTGTCCAAAGATAATTGTCCTTCATGAACCCAAGGAAACTACTTCTTTTCCATTCGATTAATTTCATAGGATCGTGCAGCTAATATTGGAAGGAAATTCAGACACCATACAGAGTGAACCCCTCATTTGATAGATGGGGAAGCTGGGATGCAGAGATATTAGCTGAGTTGCTCAAGGTCATACAAGTATCATCAAAGTGGAGATTTGAAACCAGATTCCCTGAAGGTGAAGTCTACTGTACAAATTATCTAAGCCACTAGAAGGTGAGATTCATAAGAGAAAGGCCTGTTTTGATTTTCTATTTGTATCCCCAGTATTTGGTATATAGGAATGGGACTGAATTTCTAAATTGGTCTTGTGATTCCATTGACATGAGTGTAACCAGAATGGACTTTGTTTTCTTTGAATGACTCAGCTTACCTCATTGAGTCTCTGGACACTGTGGCTTGCTCTTCCGGGGCAGGAAGCCCAAAGAGCAAGCCACAGCGTCCAGAGGCTCAATGAGGTAAGCTGAGTCACTCAAAGAAAACAAAGGCCATTCCAGTTACAATGAGGAATGCCACAATGAGGATATTCTCTTTACTATTCAATCAATGCCATTTTCAATAAAACAATTTATAGTATAACGGTTGCATAAAGCATTGAAAACTTAAGTGACTAGTCCAGACCCTTAAAGTCAGTATGTATCAGAAACAGGAATTGAACCCAGATCCTCCCTGCTCTAAAGACAGCTAACTCCACCTTAATTTTACTCTATCTGTTGATATGGGGAGAGGAGAAAAAAGAATAAGCCAAGTACATTCCAGGGTACTATGCTAAGCACTTTTTACAAATATTATCCCCTTTGATCGCCACTACAGCCTTGAAAGGTACATGTTACTATAATTCCCATTTTACAGTTAAGGAAACTGAGACAAGTAGAGCCTAAATGGCTTATGGCTAGGGTCACACAGTTAATAAGTGTCCAAGACCGCATTTGGACTCGGGTCTTCCAGACTCTTAACCCAGAAATTTATCCACTGTGCCACCTATCTGCCACCTAGCTGGTAGGTAGTATCCTTAATAAATTATTCATTCTTCCATTCCAGTTTTCTGAAACCAGGGCTAATGTTGCTTTCACTGCAAAAAAAAAAAATCATTGAGTGCCTACTATGTGATAGATGCTATTTTAATGCCAAAAACAGTATATCTAGGGCCCTATAACAACAATGTTACTAGCAGCTGCTGTGGAGTTGTAAGTTCAATGACACCAGCACCCACAGGGGCTCCTAGAACAAATTTTTTGATCTGCTTTTCTAAAGAAAGCAACTTTAAAGCGTTCAAAATCTCACTTTAATTAAACATACATATATCATTAACTTATTTCTGGGGAAAAAGTCAGCAGCCTGAACTTCAGAGAATACACAAGTAGAAATCACATAAACAGCAAATAACACAAATTAGCACACAGGGCTTCTGTCTGTCCATAGTATTCCATAGATAGTTACGAGAGAGAGAAGCACCAACATCTGGGTCTTCAAAGCCTGGGGGCTCCTTAAGAGCTACCCAGAGTCTCATCTGGACAAATCACACGAACACTCTTCCAATGAGTGAGACCCCAAAGCAAAACGCTAACCTCAGAATACATATGCACTTCTTTGAGTCACAACCATGTGACTCAAACTCATTAGACTTAGAGTTTCTTGTGACTTAAGCAAGTCATCAAAGATTCTTAATTCAATCAAAGACTCTTTATGCAATCAAAGGCAAGGCTCAATCAAAGCCACTTGGTTGCCTTAGTGCTGAGAAGCACTCCAAAAGAAAAAAAAAATCAGTAAAAAGTCCTACTTTGCTTGCCATTACAGGCTCTCAAAGAACTAGCTTTCTCTTGGAACATATGGTCCTTTAACTTAAATCTTGTACTTTTAGGCCTTCAGTAGAACTAATAAGTCAAAAAATGCACTGTTTTATATTTCCTCTTCATATTTATCTATAGCTCAAAATGGACTCCTCGAAATGGAATTTTGGAAAGAATATCTTCCCTGCTTTCCCTCAACCTAATCACAGAGTCCCATACCTTGGTGAAGGAATTTATTATTATTGTTATTTTAATTTGCATTTGAACCTTACTCACAATCCTGTTTTGATTCTTCATTATGGCTTGTAGATGACATTGAGGTTTTCAAATCTGTTGCCCAGGAGGCATAATGCAAGTCTATCCTCACAAGTGCACGGCAGCTTAATGTGACACAAAGATGGCTGGAACTAGAGTCAGGAATTGCCTAGGGGCAGCTAGGTGGGACAGTAAGTAGAGCACCTGCCCTGGAGTCAGGAGGGCCTGAGTTCAAATCTGGCCTCAGATACTTGACACACTTACTGGCTGTGCGACCTTGGGCAAGTAACTTAACCCTAATCACCCTGCCTTCCCCTCTCAAAAAAAAAAAAAAAAGAATTGCCTAGATCCCAAGTCTCTTCCAAATTATGTAAGAAACTCAAACTAGCTAAGCTTTTTGAGTTTGAGTTTCTTCATCTGGGATATACGGTGTGGAGGCTAATTATTCTTGAGATACCTGCCTCACGGGATTTTTCCAAGACTCTTCAATTAACCAGAAATGTCCTTTCCAAAAACTGGCATCCAAAACAATGCAAGACTAAATTAAATTAAAGTCCATCAACACGTATTTAGTGCTATATGTCAAGCACTGAGCTTGGAGCCGTAGATACAAAGAGACAGCTAAAACAATCTCAACCCACGTGGAGTTTTTAGTTTACTGGCGAGATACAAGCTGTAACACTGAATCACACTGATGATGGAGGAGAGTATTCCCACTATATTGTAGGGTGAAGCTTTGATCCTGGCCAAATCACCGGGTCAGGGCTTCCTCTATAAGGACACATATGCCAAGCACCTACCCAGATGAGGGGGTGGGAATCAGTAAGGCACATCATGGCTACTCCCCAGCAGCTAGCGTTGCAACAAATAGTTAAAAAAAAATTGAAGGAATTATCATAAACTAAACTGGGAGCTAGAGAGCAAAAGTGTAGCCTTAATGAAGGACAGGACAGGTGAGTATTCTCCCAGGGACAAAGGATGTAGAGTACCTTCAACACCAACGCAAGGCCCCCACTGTGAAGTTCTCCATGTGTTCGGGTGTAGAGAGCCGTGCAGAACTTGAATTCACCCTAAAATATCTTCTGTTAACTTCCCATTTTAACAAACTCTTCTGGCTAACCAGACTCCAACCTTTGTTATGTTGATGCTGTTCAAGGACTGACAATGTTGCAGTTTATTGTTTTTGTCTTTCAGTCATTTTTCACTTTTCACGAACATATTTAGGGTTTTCTTGGCAAAGATACTGGAGCGATTCGTGT
Organism: Trichosurus vulpecula; assembly: GCF_011100635.1. NCBI lineage: Eukaryota > Metazoa > Chordata > Mammalia > Diprotodontia > Phalangeridae > Trichosurus > Trichosurus vulpecula. The sequence goes on along the minus strand of NC_050575.1, from coordinate 439,524,372 downwards.
ATTCACAATGCTGGAATAGTTCATGTGGACTATTTGTGCCACACTGTGGTAGAGACTTCAGAGCTTGTGTTGGTCTGATCAGCTGCAGTGTACCTTGACTCCAACGTGGTGACGTCATTTTGGTTCTCTTCAAGAACGGAGGATAAGAACCACCAGATGGGTTTCCCATTTTCTTGTCCAGCTCATTTTACAGATGAGGAAACTGAGGCATGCAGGGTTAAGTGATTTGCTCAAAGTTCCACAGCTAATGAGTATCTGAAGTCAGAGCTGAACTCAGAGAGATGAGTCTTCCTGATTCAAGTCCAGTGCTCTATCCACCAGACACCTAAGTGCCCCAAAATGTTATCAAGTCCCTTTAAATTAGCCAGAATGGAGCAAGGCCCCATCACCCTACCCACATTTTAATTTCATTCAGTCATATGAGACATGGCTTCAGATTACTAATTAGTAAGTTTCTTTCAGCTATGTGCAAAGCCTAAATTGGGCCACATGTGCCACCTCCTACACAGGACTATAATAAACCTCTTGAGCGATCAGTATCCTGTCCTCTCCTCAAAATAAGGCTGGCTTTACTTTATACACATTTCACATTTATGTGTTTGTATACATGTTGTATCCTTCAGTGGAGTGTCAGTTTACTGAGAATAGGGACTGGATTTGTTTGTTTGATTCTCTGTCCTCAGTGCCTAGTACAATGCCCATTAAAAGTAGGACTTTTAAAGACTTTTGTTGAATGAATGAATGGGGCTTCTTCATCTCTGTCTCTCTTTAAGAGTCCACTTTCAAAGGATTACTAAGACATTAGTAATCGGCAATAGAAGGCAGATTACTAAACCTAACCCACTGTGAATTTCACACAGGCATACTTACTTATGGAGATAAAAGCACATCTTTTCCACAGATATAGAGAGGGCAGCAGAGGCATAGTACCGACAGTAGCAACCCGCTCAGTTCCTAAGAGACAATTTCTCACATTTCCTGAATAGACCCTAATGATAATAGCCTAGACATCACACACTAACTTACATACATTATCTCATTTGATTTTCACAAAAAAGTGTGAGCTCAGTAAAGCAACTATTCTTAACCTCACTTTGCAAGTGAGTGAAGTGATTCTCAGAAGGGTGGAGGGACTTGTCAAAAGCCACTCAGCTAAAAACTTGTTGAGGCTAGATCAAAAGTCTTCTCATTTCAAATGCAGCAACCTACCATGATGCTGTACTGCCTCTCCAAAGAGGGGAAAACTATCACCAGACATTTATAAAGTACCTACTATTACTGGTATTATGCCTAGATTGGAGGATATAAATCCCTCCCCTGAAATAACACTATAAAGAGCTGCCCTCCAAGAGATTATATTCTATCTGTTTAGTCTCTTCTTTATCTCAGGCTCTTTGAAGTAATCTAATCTTGAAGTACAGACTCAGTGAATTCTGGGTATTCTCTCCTGGTTTTCTCACAAGCAAGAGGCATGAAGTCACAGCATCACAGATTTAGGAAAGGTTTTCCCACACCATTTAACCTGGATCCATTTGCCAGGTGTGAATACATTCCAATTAATCAGCCCAAAAGAACATCACTTATTATGATGTTTTTAGTCCTAAAATGAGCTACAGTGACATTACAAATCTGTTCTCATGGGATGAGAGACATAGTTTTCCCCCTGGGACTTTTCTTTAATCTGCCCACCATTTCTAGCATGTGTTTCCTTCTCAGGTTCACCTCTTGTTATGCCTAATTTGCTTCAAAGTTGGGCTCAGATATCACATACTGTATGAGACTGTTTCTTACCCCTATTCTTAGATGCTGGTATCTTCCTTCCCTCTCAAAAAATACTATGTATTGGTTGTGCATACATTTGTTCCATGTTTATACATGTACTCTCTGTGTCTCTCCGAACCACAGGGTCTTCATCTTTAAAATGAGGTGGTTCAAAACAATCACCCAAAAGGTCCCATCCAGCTCAAAATCTATGACACTATATTGTCTTACCCAACAGAATTCAAACTCTCTGAGGGTCAGTCTTGTTTTACTTTTACATTTGTATGCCAAGAACCTAGGTCAGTGACTAGAACATAGCAGGTATCTAAAAAATCTTGTTGATTGAGTTACCCACATCAATTATATTAGATTGGAACAAATAATGTTAATAATTATATTAATACTAATTGCTATAATCAATATCTCTTATGTACATAGTATTTTAAGTTTTGCAAAACACCCTAGCAAGCACTGATCACAAGATCTATGCTTATGTATAGCATCACATTTGGTCATAACAACAAACCTATGGGGTAGGAAGGACAGATTATATTTTTGGACAGACACATGTACAACATACACACATCATTAGACTTAGAAGGCCCAATAGAAATGAGTAATTTTGCTCAATTCAAGTTTAATGTTTAGTCAACATTCTCCTACATACCATACCAATATTCTCCTACATATAGTACCAACATTCCCAGGATACTTTCCAAAGGAAAGATATTTTTAATGAAAAGATGAAAGCTTCCAATTCTCATTTTTTATCAAGCATTAATAAAAAATGAATTAGGAACGAGTTCCCTGGAAGGCTATTGCCAAAGGCTAGAGAGAGAGGTGGGGAGGGAGGAAGGGAGGGAGACACAGAGAGAGAGAGAGACAGAGAGAGAGAGAGAGACAGAGACAGAGACAGACACAGAGAAACACAAG